>NC_141136.1:25577908-25877908 GCF_053477565.2 Lygodium microphyllum | reverse complement strand
ATTTGGTTTGTTGTATGTTGATTTGGTTATTTTAGGTTTATTTTTCCTCTGTTTTGATTTGCTTTTTTTTTTCTATTTGAGAGGTTGAGATAGTTGATGAGTGGTTTGAATAATGATAGAGAGTGTATTGGATGATTTTTTATGGATTGAATTGGTTCTTCTTTGAGTTGAATGGTTTTTTGTACTTACATGTTGACCTTGAATTGAGCTTTTGTGGATCTTTTGTTATGTTCTATTTACTTTTATAAGTGTTCTATCTGATGGATTTTTATCTTGGGGATGTTTTCCAATCTTGGAAAGAAAATAAGGAAAGCTCTTAAAATATCAAAGAAGTAGAAGTAGTTGTTGAAGACTTGAAGTGAAGACTGAAGTGACAATGACAGTGGTGAGCTCTAGTGTCACTAAAGTGGCTCTCGTACATCTTAATATCAGGCACACCTCTTGAGAGGGGTATTCACAACAAAATTGTGTATTATTATATGATATTGATTTGATGAGGAATATGATGTATAAGTGATTGAGAGAATGCATGAGAGTGAGACTGAGTGAAAGATAGCCATTCTAGAGCCTAAAAATAATGTATTTGTATGAGAGATTGTGAGAAACAAGCTTTGAAACATGAACAATGAAATCTATGTGATGAATTCAATTTAAAATTGGGTGTCCCTTGTTCAATTCATTGTTGATTTTCTACTTTGAAGAATCTGTGGTGATCTATAATAAATCCATGGGAGATCTTACATATGATGATGCATACAAAGTTCCTATGTTCATGGTATTCTTTTTCCTTCTTACGGTTTCCTAAAGCATGATAAACAAGCTTGTTGGTGAAATAAGATAAAATTTCTTGCAATATTTTTCTCGTGTCTTCAATGTTTCCTATGGATCTCCACCTCTATAACCTTTGAAATCTTAGCCCCCAAGAGGTTCTTCAATCATTCTTGGCTACATTGATTTGGGTTGAAGACATGGAGGCCAACATGCAAAGGTTTCTCTTGGGCAGCCATGAACGCTCCACATAAATCTTTCACCTCTTGAGGAGCAAGCACAAGAGCTCCCACCATCAAAGCATGCATCAATTACTTAAATATTTCAACCCATTGAAGGTGTCTTGCTTCCATGGGCTCAACTAATGGAGGATTTGGGGCTTCATTGATAGATCAAGTATCATTCATCTACTCTAATCATTGACAAGGTGTGCTCATTAGAACTTAATGTCTCATTTAGCCCATTTGCTAAGCTTAATCCTCTTGTTGGAGAGATTTAAGGTTGCATATTGCCTTGTACTTAAGAGTCCTTCATTGAATGCATGTTGTCCAATTGAATCCGTAGCTTGCTTGATTTTCCTAGTGCATTAAAAGAGTCCAATTAATAATGGTAACTCTACCCAATCGATTAATGCTGACTCTAACACTTCCCTTGTCATGTGTGTACTAATTTAATACTAGGACAATAATAAGACATTGTAAAAGGGGTAGATGCTAGTTGATGAGTCATTGGAATGCCAAGGTAAGCCCTCCACCCAAGCTCTTGTCAATTTCTTGCATCTCATGAAAAGGCCCAATGTTCAATTTCATCTCATGATGGTTGAGTAATTGAAAATCTTTGTTGTGTATACTCTGGTTGAGGAAAAAGGCTGATTCTAGGTGAGGTGATAAGCCAAAAGAGAGTTAATCCTTCCTTACTACTTAAGACCCTAAAGGGGTGCATCACTCAATCCAAGGGAAACTTTGCCCACCTCTTGGTGATTCAAAGTTTGAAACTTGTATACAAGTGTAGGTACACTCCATGATCACCCCATTCATAAAGATATACCCCATGACATGAGGCACCTTCATTGAGCAAGGCACCCATTTATGGCACTTGGCATGTATGCAGTAAATGCAAGATGTATGGCACTAAGGTTTCCATATGCAATGTTGGCAAAGTAAAATAATTCTTAAATGTAATTGGGATCATGCTTAGTATATTGTGTATGTTGGTTACCAATATGCTTAGGCTCCTCAATCCTTGAGCCACTCATATAGTTGAAAGTTGAGCCAAGATAGGCAGTGTTTTAGTTACAGAAATTCAAGGATAATCACAGAAAGTTTACTGCAATAAATTCTGTATTTAATCTAGGATAAAATGCTATATCTCATCTCAATGAGGCATTTTCCCCTCCAATTTGAATAAAAATCTTTGATTAGAGTTATGGTCTAAAAGATATGGCCATTTTTGTGCACTGAGGACACTGTGAACAGGGTGTAGACCAGCCACAGATATTCAAGTGAAAATTCTCTAAACATATTTTATCACAAATCTTAATAGCTCATCTCAAAGAGGGATTTGTTCCCTTTAATTTGAATAAAAAATCTCCTCAATCAAAGTTCCCTACTAGAAGTCACACCTATTTTACTGATGGTGGGTATTATGGATTATACTCAGATGGCAATGCAAAAAGGTAAAAGTAAGGCCCATGATAACGTCCAAAGGGAGATTAGAGACTCTACGGCCTCAATGAATGAGGAACCTAGATTGGCACAAGATTATAATGGTGACATGCATGAGGAGGTGCCTCATATGGACCCCTATATAGCATGCTCAATCATACTCTTTGTTGGCATGCGCTCTATCATGTGGAAAGGCACAATGACATGGTTTCTAATCATCATCATATCCTATAAAAAATTCATATTGTGTGATTGCGCAAATGGACCTCTCCAACTCTTAGACTCAATAGACCCTATAGCACCTCACCACTCTTGTAGCCCAATCAGCCACTACCTCACCATAAGATAAGGTAAATGAGTCCAAGTACGAATCACAATGCCCTTCACCATTGGAACCACTTTATGGCCCGCAGGGTATTCTTAGAGCTAAGAGTATTTTCCCTACTACCACATATGATATTGACAAGCCCTCTCATGTTAATGATGAGCCTCACTTGAGCACACCTATCATCCACGTAGCCAACCCCCTCATGAGACCCCTGCTCACCATTAGTAGAAGCTCCCCCACTCTCCCTAATAGCCCTAATGGCACTTATATGGATCAACTCAATAATGGATATCATGGTATTAATGGCCAACATGGTAATAATGGATAGCATGGTACCCATGGGCAACCTTAGGTCAATGCACAACATGGCTTTTATGGATAGCATGGTATGTATGGGCCACATGGTATATATAGATAGCAAGGCTTTCATGGGCAACAAGGTCCCAATGACCACTTCTACTAAAACCCCTTTGGCTACCACTTCCCTTTGCTCCATCTCCATGGATGCATGGATTGGGCTCTAGGAGCCCTAGCACCTTGAATATTCAAGGAAGCATTAATGGAAAGCATGTATTTATCATAGTAAAAACTGCTAGTACACATAATTGTGTACTAGCATGTATTTATCATAGTAAAAAGTGCTAGTACACATAATTGTGTCAATAAACTATCAATTGATTGATTGAAATGCATCCCTATGAAATTACAACACCCCCTAAAAGTTAAAGTAGCAAATATTGAAGAAGAAATCAACACACATGTATGCTCCAAATTTTCCCTATGCTGCTTGGCTAAAAACTATGTGGCGTTAGACATGGACCCCATTGATGTTGTCTTAGATTGTGACTAGTTGAAACCCTTGGGTGAAATTGCTATGGACTGTAAAAAATTACACGACACAGTGAACCAAATCTGAGAAAGAGATAGAGATTACACAACAAATAAGAGGAGAATTAAATAATTCTTTAGCTCCAAACAACTGATACAAAGATGACTTTGTCCACCTATGCGCTTCCATTGTGAAGCTTAGATGGCAATCTAGATAAAAGATAGGTGAAGAGCTTAAGGCTAACTCTGACTGGGTGAAAGATAGATGATAGATGGCTGTGAAGGGGTTTAGCTTTTATACCCCGCGAAGGTGGTTAGGTCGGCCTGACCGACCTACCATATGAGCCTCTACTAGTTGGCCAAGGATTATTCCAAGGAATATTCCATTTAGTGTCAGGTGCCTCAAGTTGCTACCAGCTTAACTACTCCATCTAACCCAAATATTAGATCCACAACGGTCACCTTTTTGCCATCCGATCACATAAACCTCATCTGACATACAAGTCAGGACTCAACCAATATTCGAGATCACATATGGCTTCTCCTCATAATGGGGACCTTATAAATTTGAGCACCATGGATCATTGGTGACATCTTAGGAAGGTGGAGCATTGAGCATATCTAACATGGACTTCTCTCAATTGTACATGGAGTTTGTTATGCATGAAAATCTTATTTGCTTAGAGGGAGTTCATGATAATGCTGATTTTTAGATAGTTACAACAAAGCAACTCAAAATGGAGATTAAGAAATGCTCACAGATATTTGTATTGCACTTGAATAAGGATGATTTAGATTAGTCCTCAAAACTATCTAAGAACTCAACATTGAAAGCCTTACTAGAGGAGTATGATTATTTATTTTAGATGTGTACAACCCTCCCCCCAAGAGGCAAGTGGACCACCCGATTGATCTAGAGCCCCATTCTAAACCACCTTATAGACCCTCCAAGTGTGAGCATGAAGAAGTTGCAAAGCAAGTCAAAGAATTACTTGAGATAGTATTCAATGAATCGAGTCCCTCACCTTATGCATCTCTAGTCTTACTAGTCAAGAAGAAAGATGTCTTATTTTGCATGTGCATTGACTACAAAGACTTAAATAAGATCAAAATCAAGAACTAGTATCTTATCCCATGGATTGATGACTTGTTGGATGAGTTGAAAGGGGCATGGTATTTCACTAAGATTAATATGAACTTTGGCTATCAAAAAATGCATATGCAGGAGGGTGATGAGGTCAAAATGACTTTCATGCCTAATCATGGGCTTTATATTTCCTACGGATGCCTTTTGGATTGACAAATAACCCTGCCACCTTTCAAAGTCTCATGAATAAAATCTTACACCCCTTCCTTTTCAAGTGTGTAGCAGATCATGAGAGGAGAACTTAGCATATTTTTAATGGGTGTTTGATGTCTTGAGAGACCATAGGCTATCTACTAAGGCAAGTAAGTTCATCTTCATGCAGAACTGAATGGAGTATTTTAGGCACATTGTTAGTCAAATTGGCATACATGACCCAAAAATGTGTAATGTGTAAAGGGTTGTCCCACACCATCCAACACCACTTCATTATGTATTTTGCCTGATCTCTATTCATTTTATGGATTTTTCATCAAGCATATGCCACCATTGCATCACCTTTGACATATCGATTAAAGCAGTAATCATTGTTTTGGGATGCTCTTATTGATTGCAGCTTTAACCAATTGAAGGAAATGATTACTTTAGTCCCCATCCACACATGCCCTAACTTCTCAAAAGAGTTTACCATTTAGTGTGATGCTAGTAGTAGAGGTATCCGTATTGTCTTACTATAAGAGCATGATGCGATTGCTTTTGAGAGCCATAAGATTGATGAAAAAGAAATGCAGATGAATGTTTATGACCATCCTTCATGTTGTTAAGAAATGGTATCATTACCTATATGGAAATTGATTTAGGTAAGGAGTGACCATCGAGTCCTCTAGCACTTCCTAACTCAGTCTACTTTGACTCCTAAAAGCAAAGACAATAGTGGAAACCTTGCAAAATTATAATTTTGATATCTCTCATACTAGGGGCAAAGACAATATAGTGCCTGATTCACTATCATAGATGTGGACATGCAGAGTATCTTTCATTTGAGACTTGCATAGCGATTGAATTGAGGAGCTTCAGGAGGCCTATTTATTAAATGAGAAATTTAGCCACATATTTTAGAAATTAACTCAAAAATGTCCTTATATGGTCCCATCTAAGATTGTTATCCCTTCCACTTCCCCCTTCACACATGAAAGATCATAGAAGAGATGTATTCTTGCCTCATTGCTGATCATTAGGGTGTTTATAATATATATGATAGGATTTCCAAGATCTTTCAAGAAGGGCCTTTGGAGAGATGTCAAGGATTTTGTGGCCAATTGTGTCCCATGCCAACAAAACGAGGATAGCACACTTAGACCAATTGATCTTGTAGCCACCTACTTATTCTTGAAGGGAAATGGACACACATCACTATGGACTTCATTATTGGACTACCCATCACCAAGAAAGGATGGAATAATATATATTGATAGACTCACTAAGGGTACCTGCTTTATTTCCACTAAAAAATTAGTATTATTGCATCTCAAGTGGTCATTTGGTTTATGGAGCATGTGTTTAAATTGCATGGGTTACTGTAGGTCATAGTGAATGGCAAGGATGCTAAGTTTATGAGAAACTTTTGGCATGCAATTTTTGTATCTATGGGTACCAAGATTACTTCATTCACTACATACTACCCATAGGACTCATAGTTAGATCAAGAAGCTCAATAATTGGCTTAAGATATACCTAAGGTACTTTTTCCAAATGCACAACATACTTTGGATATGTGGCTCCACTTGGCTAAATTTTCATATAATAATACTATACACTCTGCCATTGGGATTTCCTTTTTAAGTATTGTATAGGTATAAGATTTTCCTCCCTACAGTCCTATTCAATGACAAAATCAACCCTCAAAGTAAAGAGGAGTTAGAGCACATGCAAGCCCTGCTTCAATTATGCAAAGTGAATCTTTGGAAAGCACAAGATTATATAAAACTTTATGCTGATGAGTGAAAAACACACCTAGAATTCCAAGAGGAATCGGATGGTTCTATTGAAAGTGCCCAAGTCTTACTACACCACTCTCAAGGATGATAGCAATAAGTTGGCCCATCCTTTTTATGAACCCTATTAGATCCTAAAGAGAGTTGGTGACTTGGCTTCCCTCCACTACCAAGATTCACAATGTGTTTCATGTTAGCTAGCTGAAGTCCTTAATTGCCACCCGAGTGCATTATGTGAAAGAGTTACCTCCCATAAATGAATAAGGTATCATTCAATATATCCTTGAGGCAATCATTGGGCAGTAAGATAAATACTTAAGATTGTTGAGATGGCAAGCTCAATACATGCACACATTGATGATGGACCATTTGGCTAGATAGGTTTGCATGTCTATATTTTAGCATACCCTAGTCATTATGATATTCACATGGCCACTGACTTATCACTTATTATATTTAGTTTGTTACACCTACCTATAGTTGGCATAGTTATAGCACCAGTCAATTATTCACTATTTGACTTAGTAGGCCACTTTTCCTTATGTTGTATCTTATCTATACTTTGTATATATTATATTGTCTATTTTTTAAAAATATATATATATATTTTGGCCTCCATCTCTCTTCTTGTGATCTTGAGTGAGCTTCCTCTTGTGCATATGATGTGTGTTTGGCACAACGACTCAAGCAAGTCCTCCCACCATGTGATTTTTGACATGGTATTAGAGTGGTGCCATTGAGAGAGGTTGGTTTTGAATGCTGAAGTGAAGAAGAAGAAGCAAGGATTCGAGCAAGTAAGCAATGGGTAAGAATCTCTCATATATTATGTGTAGGCCCCCAAATATCCGTACGTACAACATGAAGTATATTTCTACTCACATCTTTGTCATGCAAAAAAGGTTGTCTTTTCTGCTTAGAAAACTTATATGTTGTATACATTTTATGAAATTCTACAACTCTAAAAGTAGGCAACCCTATAACCAGCCCTTTGGACTATATTAATTTCAGCATTTGTACATTTACATGTCCAATATGTTTGTGCAATCTTTCAATATTCGCAACCACTCATGTTTCTTTAGCATACACAGTAGCATTCATAGCAAGAAATCCAACATCTAAAGTGAACAAGTGGCCAACTCTACTTACTTTTACAACCAATCTACACTTGTCATTAAAGTCTTCTATAAAAAAAAAATTGTATTAAATCAAACTTGCAACATTTACTCTACCATTTGGCCAATAGATACTAAATTCTTTATTATTGATGGCACATGTAATACATCTAATTGACTCTTTGTCTGGCCATCATGCGAGATGTATGACCTAGGTCAATTTACTAGTGTGGCTTTACATAGTGAAGTGATATAAAATTATTGAAAAAAAATGAAGAAGAAGAGAGCATGTAGCTCTTGATATCTGCTTGCTCCATCATAGTCTCTCTTTCTCTATATTTTTTATCATAGTATTAGAGCCATTGTGCTCCAATAAGCTCTCTAACTTTGCTCCAATGCAATTGATGTACAAGGCCTATCGAGGCAGCATATGAAGGGTCTAATAGCATGAAATGGAGCTTAAGGAATGAGCTAAATGACAAGAATTAGTGAAAGAGTAGAAACTCTTGTTATTCAAACCACTGTGGATGGACAATTGTGATTAGATCTATGTGGACAGTAGGGCGTATTTTTCAACCAACTGCATGGAGATCTCAATCAATATCACTTATTATTGATGGTATGAAATGAAAATAACTTGTACATCATCATTGTACATGTAACTCCACTTCTTCAAAGCACCCATCCATGAGATATCATTATCTTGTAGAGAACCTGACGATAGTAGGTCAAAACAATATATGGATCTCTAGACCTCCAATGGTAGTAGGATATTACATAGCTATCAAATGCAAGGGGCATAAAAAAAGAGTATTATCAAGGATTGAGATGCCCAACAAAAAAAACAATGCAAACTTACTATTAGAAGGAAAGAAGGATAGAGTTGATCAACTCCACAATTTGCCACTTTCTTCTCAAGGGTACACCTACTTGGGCAGGGCCACTACCTCCCCCATTACCTTTGCAAACTCATTGAGGAAAAGGTTGAGCTCATTATCAAGGGCAAGCTCATTCTCTATCAAAACTAGTGGATGTCGAGGAGCTAAGGTGGAGGTAGAGGTGTAAGAAGATGAGGGAGAGAAGGGGGCTCTTGCAAGCTGGGGCCCGATACTCATTAAAGACAATTGCAAAAGGTGGGGCCTGCCCTACTAGAGGGGCTCAGCTTGAAGGGGCTCATCCTAGAGTAGCTTAGCCTAGTGGGGCTCTTCCTTGAGGAGCTTCTCCTAGAGGGGTTTCTCCTAGAGGGGGACTTGTCTAGGAGGAGCTTGGCGTGAAGGGTGTTGGGACCTAAAACGGGCCAGACACTAGCTCTCTAGCACTAGTCGGACCTCGAAGACACACCAGACACCCCACACGGCCTTGCGACCAGGAGCATCTAAGGCTCACACTAAACTAAACTCTAATATCGATTTTGCATTTGTAATAGAACACAATCCAATGTTTACCTTCCCTTACTCCTCCAAGGGAGATCCCATAACATATAGGTATAACATCTCATATCACATACACAAGAGGCAACCCCTCAGTTGAAACACTACGGCCTCATTGTAGCTCTCCTACATCTCGCGGATTGGCCCCAATATGTGTTTCCTCAACATATAAGACACACGATACATAGTCCACTCTTTGATTTATCGAACAATCCAGGAGTTGATGTTCCCTCACTAAACTTACTCTAAGGAACCGCTAGTCTAACATTCAACAAAGGACTTCCTCACACTCTCAACGTTGGTCAACATTCAGCATACAAGTGCTATGCATCCAAGAGATTATACCATATGGCATGCAAAATGCAAAAGTGTATGCCTATAGTGCACAAACATTTTATTTTAAACCAAATTAGTAGAGTGGAGTGTAAAATCAGCCCTTCAATGATTTTCAATCTAGTCGTTGCTACATTACTAGAGACTAGCACCAAGTTACCTCGTGCTACTAGCCTCTTAAAACTTAAATGATTTAATCACCCTATATGACGTGCACAACCAAAAGATCATACTTTACTTCATTTCCACACTTAAACACTTCCACAACTCTTTTTCCCCCTATCGTTTATGTGTTGTATTGTTGCATAGGTGTAGGGTTTTTGTTTTTTGTCATTTTAGATGTATAAAGAAATAAAAGCGCACTAAAACATAAAATCAAGGGCGAGCTGAGGCTATACCTCATGCCTCAACCTTGCCAAACATGCACGGGCATTAATCATATTTTTTCCTATTTTTCGGAGCACAAAAATCTATTTTTTTCATTTTTTTCTATTTTTTCTATTTATTTAGATATAAAAATAGTTTATTTTCTAATCTATGATTATTGACTAACTATGAAAGCTAAAAGATGTTTCTATCATAATTTCATTTCATGTGCATCTCTTTTTCCCACCCGGAACCAACAAAATCTTTATTTTTACTCTAAAAATGTACTTTTTGGGATGTAATTTAATTATTGTGACTATTTATCATTACAGGTCTACATTTTTTTAATGCACAGCCCTCAATCATAATCCAAACAAGATCCAAACAATTTTTTGGTCCATATGAATTTCATTTAGACCATCAAACATAAAAAAGAAGTAAATTTCCTTTGTAAAAATAAGGGCTTATGCGCGTGTTACGGGTTTTTAATAATTGATATGGACTGCCAATGGACCATCTGTTGATCATTCTTCAGTTATGAACACCTTCCCTTGGCCTCCTCTTGATCTTGGAGCAATCCGATCATTGCCGAACAAGCATCCTTCAACCCCTCTTCTTCTTCATTCTTTAGTGATGAACACCTTCCCTTGGCCTCCTCTTGATCTTGGAGCAATCCGATCGTTGCCGAACAAGCATCCTTTAGCCCCTCTTCTTCTTAGCTTCTTGCACATGAATTTCCTCTTAGGGGAGAGAGAGGGAGGATACAGAAAGACTGGTTTTTTATCTTCTGATCTGGGCAGCCATTTCAAGGGTCAGAGGTGGCAATTGGAAGCAAAGAAATAATATAGATCATTGCTGCCATTGGTTTAGGGGGGTTGCATTGAGGTGGCATATGCCCTCTCCCTCTCCCTCTCCCTCCATCGATTCGTCGCCCTGCAACCGCCTCCATTTTCTTCGCCATGTAAAAAAAAAAAAGTCCCCCCCGGTCGCGTGAGAATTTGGGGGGTTGGGAGACCCCAAGGGTCACCCCCCTTCCTTCTCAAGTCCTTTTACACGACTTCTTTGGTCTTTGGCCTCGAGCACCCCCATTCGATTATCCGGCATCCGATTCGATTCCCAGAAATTATTGCATGTTTGTCTTGAAGTCCCGCACTACCAGGGATCTCCTAAAGTCGCGTCTGACATCCAGAGAAATTATGAAATTTACTGAACTGTCGCTTGGTGGGTCTTTAAAGCACTTTTGGAACCCATTGGTTGCTTGCTACTTAAAATTGACTCAATTGCCAATGCTGTCTTTGATGAAGTTTATTTTTCCCTTGAAATTTGGATTTTTTGGCAAATTTTAAGCACCTTCCAAAGGCAAAAATCCACCACTCATTAGCGACCACGGGATAGGGTGACTCAACTCGTCAAATCCCATGAGCAAATTTGCACATCAACATGACCACAAAGAGCATCAAGCTGATACAGAAAAGTCTCAACAAAATATATCACAACTCTCACTCTACCCCTTGTCAAAACCAAAGCATGAAATCCAGAGGAGTAGGCCTAACATAATCTGACAAAGAGACCGAAGCTAGTCGCTGACCAACTGCTCCAACATGGCCAAGCTAAAAAGGACTATCAAAGAGGTTGCCCTAAGTGGTGGTCTGAACTACCATCCTAACTAAGGACAACTCAACCAGGAGTTTCTACTAGGCGAGGACTCCTATAGCCTAATCAATGAATATTTTCTTTTAACATATTTTTCCTTTTTAGGCCTTTATTTTTCCATACTTGAGCATGTAAAAAGGAGGGAACTGAGCATAGTAATCCAAGGAAAACAAGGCATCATGGCCTCGGGTCCTGTCTCGATACCCAAGAACCTACCAAGCCCTCCTCGCAAGGCAACACGTAATCCTTTTTAACGCTTACTTTTATTTTCGCTCCAACCTTCATTTCCTTTCCTTATTTTTATAGATAGATGCCACCCTCGGGAAGACAAGACATTAGCCCTGGGTTTGACTCATCCCCATGAATCTATCAGGACTTTGCAAGGCGATAAACAACTCCTCAAGGATTTTTCTTTCTTTCTTTTTCTATTTTTAGAGGGGTTAGAACCCCTTTTTACACACCTTTGTATATGTATTTTTTGATACCTTGAGGACTTGTTCTTCTCGTGATATTTAAGGGTAGGCTTCTCTAACTACCTCACACTAATAGGAACTCCTAGAATGGCCATGGCCACCTAGCAGGTTAGGAAAACAGGGTCACTAGAACTTCCTTCTAAAATAGGTCTTTTAGTGCCTGACAATACCTTTGCAGGAGGTAATGACTAACCAGAACTCCCCTACACATACCTAACCTAAACCTAGGACTTCATGCCTTGATTGCCGGTGTCAAAGAGTTTACTGTTCATAATATAAATCATGGGATTCTTATAAACACAGAAGAGCTTCACTGGAAGTTATATGAGGAATTTGCATACAAAATTCAGACATTGTTATTCAATAACCAACTTAGTTACACAAGTTCTTTTGTATTTAGCATATAATTTTCAATTATGCCATGTATATTTATGAAAAATAAGTCTATGGGAACCTACAACTTGGACAACAGGAAGTAATTGACAGTCTCTATGACAAATCACATTGATTCAGGTACAAAAATATGGTCAGAACCCAAGAAAAATGCCAAAAGTTGCCAAAAGTCCACTAGGTCCACATGAGACCTGAAGTAATAGACTTAAGTGATCAACAAGTGACCTAGGTAGGTCAAAAAGTGACCAGGAGCTGAGTAGGGAGTAGCCTAGATTTTTCGGCGCAAAATGCGGGCTGCACAGTCTAAAGCAAACTGGAGAGAGCTGGAGCTATGGTGCATGATTTGGAGCATGCAAATTGACGATCAACAAGCCCAACTACTGAAGATGTAAACATGGTAAGAGCTCCACTTCTCTACCCCTTTGGTTTGACGAAAATGCATGCTAAAATAGTCTATAAAAGAGGGAAATCTGAGAGAAAAGTATTCAGCCTGCTCTTATGCATGACTTCTCTCATTTTGTCTACCTTTTTCTTGATCCAATGAAGCCCGACTTGTACCCAAGTACTTGAGTGACTTTGGGGCAAGCAAAGGGTGAGGATATTGAAGCCATATGGGCTGAAATAACCAGTCATAAACAGGGCAGCCCATTGTTATGATCCATTTTTATGAGCAAACATGGGATTTATGTGGTTGTAATGGATGGAAATGACCTCTTTTCATTAGGACATTGTTCATTAATGATTAGAAGTGCTTCTTCTTGAGTTTATGCACTCATTTTGAGCTTGATTATGGGCTGGAATTTTCTGTTTTAAAACAGGGCTGAAGCTAAAATTATGCTTCTTCAATTCATTTCATGTATCTTTGGCCCAAATCTTGATTGCATTTGAATCTATCAACTAAATACTTGTTCAAAAGGGTTGAAATCCATCTATGTCCTTGAAATAAATGCCATTAGATCTTGCATTTGATATTCATAATTGAATTGAGAATCTGAAAATATCCTTTATGATATGATGTATGTATCCATAAGCATTTGATGTAATCAAGATAGACTTATTTCTTTCGTTCATGTATGCTGAAGTACATAGTGAAAAAGCTTGAACTCTTCTTCCGTACCTAAATTATTCTAAATCCCGGATCTTATTAAACCCCAATCTATTTCCCCTTCCTAAACCTTGAATCCTAAACTTCTCTTCTGCACTAAAGCCCCGGTGGTAGACCTTCAACCCTTAACGCGACGACAGTGGTGAACCCGACGTGAAGGTCCGCTGCGGAAGAAGAAGTCCAATGGGAGAATCATCAAGTTCGGGAGGAGATGCCTTGCAACAGTTGGTTCATCTAATGCAAGAAAGCCAACAACAATAGTTGCAATTTCAGCAGCAGTTGCAATTGCAACAACAACGGAGACAAGAAGAAGAGCGGATTGATGTTGCTGCCATTAAAGCCTTAGAAGCAGTTGGACAAGAACTCAAGCAATTTAATGGGAAAAATGTATCCTCTTTTATCCGCCTTTATACTGACAAGATGGTCTTCTTTGGACTCCCTCAACATGCCTGGAGCCGTTATTTTGCCTGTCTGGCCGTGCATGGTCTCCAAGACCGAATTCATGGTCTTTTCCAAAAAGATGCAAGATGGACTGTGTTCAAGAAGGCTCTTCGAGAAGAATTTTTCCTTGAAGATTCTGGCCTTATGACAAAGAAAGTCTTCACCGAATGGGTCGAAAGGCCCAATAAGGGTCTAACCGCTACTGCTCTTCATCGAGAATTTGAAAGCAAATTTTCCCAACTAGATCCTGATGACCAACAAGGTATGGAAAGTCAAAAGATTGAATTATTTTTAAAGGCTGCAGATTCTTCTCTTCAAGAGAAACTGACTGACCGACTTGAAGACCCTGACTCTGAGTTGGGATTGAAGACTACTTGGAGTGATGCCTGTTGAGATATCGAGCTCCACTCGTGATACGCCAGGGTGACCGTTGTGTATTTATGTCACCGACTTGTCAGTTGCAGACGCGGTTGGTACACCGCCCATGAATAATAGCTACATGATAGCTATCCTTATCTACTCTAGTTCGTGGCTCAGTTAGTATGCCACCTTAGTTAGTTGAGTTTGGTTTGAGACCCATATATAGGGTTCTTCTATTTCTTTGTACTTGAGTTCTTTTGGCTTACACAACTAAGAAGAGGAAAACTGTTTTCAGCCTCCACCCTTGTGTGTCTTCCCCCATTGTGCAAGCAAGAAAGCTTCAAGCGAGACTCCTTCCTTCTCTCCCACAATCTTGACATGGTATCAGAGCCTTGTTCGTGGTAAGGAGCTCAAGAAAGCAAGCCAAGCTCGCGGTGGTCTGGTAAGAGGAGCAGTGTTGCTTTCATTTCCTGTTTTGGGAGCAGATCTCTGCAGGTAGCACAACCGGAAATTGCAGGAGTGCATTGTCTCAGGTTGAGACGCCCTTCGCGGTGAAGCAAGAGGGCAGTATATGCTGCGGGAAAGGGCTTTAGCCCTTGGCGACCTTGTTTTTTTGATTTGAGGCCATTTCGGGGCCTGTTTTGCAGACGGAAGTTTTCTGCACGCACTCAAGAAAAGGCTCAGTTTTATGCTGTGCGACCACTGTTCTACAGGTCGGTGAAAAGTTACTGTAGAAATTGCATCGTATGCTTGTGCGCAGAGACATTGGGAGTTTCAGAATCATCCTTGGTTCCTGTTTATGCAAAATCGTCACTAGGAAGTGACTGTGTGGTCAAATACCACTTTCGCCAGTTTTGCAGATTTGCCCTTGTGAGGGTGAAGCTGTGTTTTTTGCAGTGACAGAATTTCTTGCAGTATTCTGTAATGGCGTCTGATTCTCTTTCACAGATTGTCACTGAAAAGCTTGACAAGAACAACTTCCAGGCATGGAAGTTTAGAATGACGAATTTCCTTATGGGAAAAGGATATTGGGAATTTGTTGCAGGAAATGAAGAAGAACCAGTTCTTCCTGATGTTCCCAATCAACAACAAATGCAGGCATTTAAAACATGGCATGAGAGAGCCAGGAAAGTTATGTATTGGCTATCTATCAGTATTTCAGACTCTATGATTGTGCATATTCAGGATGCAAGTACGCCAAAGGAGGCATGGGATACTTTGTCAAAAATGTATAGCACAAATACGCAAGCCAGGAAAATGCAGCTCAAGCAAGAGTTGCATAATGTGCAAAGAGAAAGTATGAGCATCAACGACTACCACATGAAGGTGAAGAAGATTGCAGATGCACTTGCTTCCATTGGGTCGCCAGTGGAAGATGATGATTTAGTTTCCGTGACCTTGAATGGTCTAGGAAAGGATTATGCACAGTTTCGGACATCCATTTCAGTTCGTGAAAGATTTCCTGATTTTGAGGAGTTGATTGCTCTTCTAATTTCTGAGGAACAGAGAAATGGTGGTGCATCTTCTTCAGGAGGAACTTCAAAAGAAGCTGTCTTCTACTCAAATGCTGGAAGAGGTAGAGGCAGAGGTAGAGGAGGCCGATTTGGAGGCCGTGGCAGAAATCAGAATATGCAGCAAACTCAAGAAAACCAGTCCTATGGAGGAGGACGTGGTAACTCTAGAGGCAGGGGGAGCCAAAGAGGTCGTGGTGGATGGCAAAGAGGCCAAAATGCAAACAGTAATGTTGAATGCTACTACTGTGGTAAAATGGGTCATATGGCTAAAGACTGCTATAAAAAGCAGAATGACATCATGAATGGAAAACTGCAACAAGGGAATTATGCATCTTCTAGTAGACAGGGTGATGACAGAAATGAGCATTTGTTCATGGTGCAGCACATGAACAATTCTATGACAAGTGCAGAAGAAAGCAATGATGTATGGTATGTTGACTCAGGTGCATCAAACCACATGACAGGTCATGCAGAATGGATGGAGGATGCAAGGAAAATGGAAAAACCAGGATTTGTGGAGACTGGTGATGATACTGCACATCCTATTGTGCAGATTGGAAAAATTCCCTTGTCTATGCAGGGTGGGAAAAAGAAATACCTGTCCGATGTATTTCATGTCCCGAATATCACCAAGAATCTGGTTTCAGTTGGTCAAATGGTTGAACAGGGCTTGCAGGTCAGATTTAATCCTCATGGATGCTTTGTTGAGGATATGAAAAATAAAGGTCGCTTGATAGCAAAAGGAAAGAAGAAGGGCAGAATGTTTACATTGGATGCAGACATGTCTGAATTGAGTGCAGCAATGTTTGCACATGGGACCGGTGTAGTTGCAGATATTGATATCTGGCATAAACGCATTGGTCATGTTAATGTACAGCGACTTAAATCAATGCAGGCCCAAAATATTGTTGCAGGATTGCCGAAATTCAAGGTTGCAGAAATGCATAAGGTATGTGAAGCCTGTCAGTTTGGAAAACAGGCAAGGAAACCATTTCCTAGACATGTTCAAGAGAGTGAGAAGCCATTGGAATTAATTCACTCTGATGTGTGGACAACTAAAGCTGCATCTCTTGGAGGCTGTCATTATTTTGTCAGTTTTATTGATGACTATAGCAGAAAAGTTTGGGTGTATTTTATGAAAAAGAAAAGTGAAGTTTTTGGGCATTTCAAAACTCTTAAAGCTATGGTTGAAAAAGAAACAGGCTTGCAGATAAAATGCCTAAGGTCAGATGGAGGGGGAGAGTACCTCTCAAATGAGTTTGCAAAGTTCTTGCAGGAGCATGGCATAAAGCAGCAATATTCATGCAATTATACCCCACAACAAAATGGAATTGCAGAAAGGAAAAACAGGCATATTGGAGAGGTATCTCGTGCCATGCTCAATGAAAAAGACTTGCCAGATTTTTATTGGGCTGAAGCAGTTGCTACAGCAGTCTACATAATGAACAGGACTCCCACTGCAGCAATACATGGAATGACTCCAGAGGAGAGGTATACTGGTAGGAAACCAAATATTTCTCATTTGAAAATTTTTGGTTGCATTGCCTATGTACATGTGCCAGATGAGCTGAGATCCAAGTTGGATCCAAAAGCTGAGAAGTGCATCTTTATTGGTTACTCTCTGCAGCAAAAAGGGTATAGATGCTATAACCCTTCTACTCGTAAGTTTACAGTGAGCAGAGATGTTGTTTTTGATGAGATGAGTAGCTGGTATAAACCAGTAAATGTGATTGATGATGAAGATGCACAAAATGGTAATGCTACACAGAATTCACAGCAGCAGTCACAAAATATTAGTGGACCTGGAGCGTCCTCTAGCAGTGGTTCACATTCTTCGCCATGGACAGGCAGATTGAGATCAGGAGAATCTTCTCAAAGCAATGCAGATAGTGGTATGCAGGTATCACGAAAAGGAAAAGAGAAGGTTGATCAGCCCATGTTTGATGTGAATGCAGGTCACTCTTATGTGGATGGTGAATCCAGTGGCTCAGAACAGAGCATTGATGATAAGTTGGGTATTCCTTCTATTGTTACACCTGGAGTAAGGAAGACCAGGGATGTTTTGAGAGCACCTGGGAGTGAACCTACTTTGCGCAGGTCTACAAGAGCTAGGTATCCTGTGGATAGGCTGAAATATGATGGATTTACAGCCATTCACTATGCATATATGGTCAAAGTGATACAGGAACCAGAACCCACATCTTTTGAGCAAGCCATGGGAAAAGAAAAATGGGAGAAAGCCATGGATGAAGAAATGGATGCCTTGGAAGCAAATGCTACCTGGGAGTTAGTACCTTTGCCTAAAGGTAAGAATGCAATTGGCTGTAAGTGGGTTTATAAGGTGAAGCACAATGCTGATGGTTCTGTGAACAGATACAAGGCAAGATTAGTAGTCAAGGGGTATGCACAAACATATGGCATTGACTATGAAGAAACATTTAGTCCGGTTGCAAGGATGGCAACCGTAAGAGCAGTCATTGCTATGGCTGCATCAAAGGGATGGTCTTTACATCAGATGGATGTAAAGAATGCCTTCTTGCATGGTGATTTGCAAGAAGAGGTCTATATGGAGCAGCCACCAGGTTATGTGCATGCTGTTCATCCTGAGTTTGTTTGCAGGTTGAAGAAAGCCTTGTATGGCTTGAAGCAAGCACCTAGAGCATGGTCTGACAAGATAGGACAGTATCTTGTCACTATTGGCTTTCAGATTTCCAAGGCAGATTTCTCACTTTATGTGAGAAAAAAAGAGAAAGGTATTATGCTGCTTGTCATTTATGTTGATGATTTGATTATGACAGGTGACAGTGATGAAGATATCCTTCATGTGAAAATGCTATTGAAGCAGAAGTTTGAGATGAAGGATTTGGGAGAGCTGCGTTATTTCTTGGGCATTGAGGTGATTAGATCACCAAGTGGGATACAGCTCTTGCAGAGGCAGTATGGATTGGACATGCTGTCCAAATATGGGATGACAGGCTGTAAGCCTATTTCAGTTCCTTTGGAGCAAAATGTGAAGCTGAGCACAGATGCAGGTGAGCCTCTAGAAGACCCTACTATGTACAGACGCATAGTAGGAAGTTTGATTTATATGACTATTACCAGGCCAGATTTGAGCTATGCTGTTGGATTGGTAAGTCAGTTTATGCAGGCTCCAAGGAAACCACATTTGGATGCGGCTAGACGCATACTTAGGTATGTGAAGTCCACATTGCAGTATGGACTATTTTATGAGACTGGGGTTCAGATACAGTTGCATGGATACACTGATGCTGATTGGGCTGGTAGTATTTCTGATAGACGATCTACCAGTGGATATGTATTCTCTTTTGGGAGTGCTGCAGTCACTTGGAGCAGCAAGAAACAGCCTACAGTTGCCTTGTCGAGCACAGAGGCTGAGTACAGGGGTGCAGCAATGGCTGCATGTGAGGTAGCTTGGTTGCATAAGCTACTTTATGATATGCATCAGTCTACAGATGGGCCAGTTGTCATTTATTGTGACAACATGAGTAGTATACACTTGGCAAATAACCCAGTCTATCATGCTAGAACAAAGCACATTGAGGTGCATTATCACTATGTGCGAGAGAGGGTTTTACTAGGTCTTATTGATCTAGTTTATGTCAGCACAGAGGATCAGGTAGCTGACATATTCACGAAGGCATTGGGCACAGAGAAGCTGCGCAAGTTCAGAGACCTGCTTGGTGTGCAGGAATTGGGATTGAGCTCGAGGGGGAGTGTTGAGATATCGAGCTCCACTCGTGATACGCCAGGGTGACCGTTGTGTATTTATGTCACCGACTTGTCAGTTGCAGACGCGGTTGGTACACCGCCCATGAATAATAGCTACATGATAGCTATCCTTATCTACTCTAGTTCGTGGCTCAGTTAGTATGCCACCTTAGTTAGTTGAGTTTGGTTTGAGACCCATATATAGGGTTCTTCTATTTCTTTGTACTTGAGTTCTTTTGGCTTACACAACTAAGAAGAGGAAAACTGTTTTCAGCCTCCACCCTTGTGTGTCTTCCCCCATTGTGCAAGCAAGAAAGCTTCAAGCGAGACTCCTTCCTTCTCTCCCACAATCTTGACAATGCCACTGAAGCAGTTAATATGATTGCTCAAAGAGAGCGATTGTGCCTAAGATGGGGATCAACCTGTACAACAACTGAATCTATGAAGGAGCCTGTTCCAGTTTCTCGACCTCCTGTCTCTATGGCCGAGCAACCAAGAAATTCTGCTGTTCCTTCTCCAAAGAAGGATGTCATGGACGAGCTAATTAAAATCATGCGGGATCTCCATCTTAATTTAACGAAAATTAATTCTAAAGTAGAAAGGCTTGATGTAAAAGTAGAAGAAAGGGGTCGGTCAACTGCCCAAAGGCCTGCACGAGAAGGCTTCAAAAGATGTTACATTTGGTGTGATAGCCTTCAGTATAACAAGAGGGAGTGCGGTGCATTCTGTGAAGCTGAAGCACAAAAATTAGTCTTTTGGAAGGATGGTAAAATTCATGCAACCGAAACCGGGCTTCCTCTTGAGCCAAACTTCGGCAACGATGGCATGAAGAAAAGATTGGAGGATTTGGCAACAAGAATGGCCTATGAAGCTGTTGATGCTGCAACTTATGGCCTGCAAATTGAGCCAACTAATGAAATTGTTAAAGCATGTAAAACTAATGCAAAATCTAAAGTGTGGACGTAGGCCTTGGAATGCATGGAGCAAAGCAAGGCAACTAAAGATGATTTAACCACTGCCAATCAATGTATTCGAGGAAGAACCGGTTGGTCCGAGCCTGTGGATTCATTTTTCAGATTTTGCTCGATTAGCTAAAATTAACAATCAAGAAGCCATGATGGAAGAAAAGAGAAGAAGAGAAGAATATGTTGCCGGTCCTTCTTCTTCAGGACCGAATAAACGCATAACAAGAAATAAACCAGACCAACATAAGGCTGCTGAAAATCCGCCGTCACCAGAATTTGACATGGGAGATGCCCCTAAAGCAAAGAAGACAGAAGGAAAAAGAAAAATCAAACATCCCAGTTACAAGTTGCAGTCTGACATAGAGACCGCAACGGATCTTAAACGGATCCTAGAAGAAAGGATTCTTGGAAGTAGAATTGAATTTACATTAGGTGAAATCCTCGGTATTGCAAAACGAGGATTTCATGATGTAATAATTGATGTAATTAAACAAAAAAAGCAATATGTTGGTGAGGAAACTAAAGAATCAGTACATGCTTTTTTGCAAGTACTTCATGTGTATTTGCAGGATGAAGAGAAGCTAAAAACTCAAGGGATTCGATTGGAGGCAATCAAAGAATTGATTGCAGCCATAGAATCCAAAGATGAAGACATTTATGAAGCAGAAGCTGAAGAAGCCATAATGGTGGGGACTTCTCAATCTAAAGTGCAGCCCATGTGTAAGAAAGAGACTCTTCTTCACAACATGCAAGAAGAAAGTGAAGCTCACTTTATTCCTAGTAGTCACTATTCCCGTACCCATTGGGCAAGGGCGACTACTAAAACTGTTGTTAAAATTGGTGAAAAAGAAACTCTATGCATTGCCCTTGTAGACCATGGTTCGGAAATTAATGTTATGTCAAGAAGTCTCTATGAGAATGGTGGATGGCCCATTGATGTGGACCCAAGATGGCGCATGAAGGCAACCAATAACTCTTCTGGCGATCTTTATGCAGCATGTCATTATGTACAAGTTACTATTGGTAATGTAAAAGATGAACTTCATTTCTTTGTTCAAGATTCCTGCAATTATCCTATTATTTTTGGATAACCATTTATTTCTGAGTCTCGTTTAGAGACAAAGGCTCTTGATGATGGTTTATCATATGCTCGGATAAGAAGCAAGGATAATGATAAAGCTGTTCAATTCCTAACTATCTGTGTTAATCACCACCGGAACAGGGATCGATTGAGAGATCATCCTGTTCCTTCTAATGCCCGAGAATTTAAGGGTTTTCGGGTAGCACTGCTATAAGTGGAGGCTATGGCAATGCATCATGTTACAAAAAATTGCCTCCACATATGAAGGAGGCAAGGCTAAAAGCTGATTTGCAGGTTTTTTCAGCCAATGGTATGGGCTGTTATAAACAGTTTTCAGCCATGAACAGGGCTGAAAGAAAGTACTTGAGTCATATGGAGCAAAAGCTGAAGCAAATTGATGTTTTACTTAAAGATGAAGAAATTTCAGGACTATTTTATGGGCCGAATTATAATGATACAATGACTGAAATTTATACAGCCATTCATGCTGAAAATCAAGCTGAAAATCAGTCCATACAGGTATGTACATTGGATATGTATGACATAATTCAAGAATTTGCAGATTATGAAGCTTTTGAATAGCCAAACAAGGATGAAGTAAGAGTAGAAACAAAGTATAAAACAATTGATAAGAAGGTCAAGCCGGTAGCTACTCCTCTACCGCTTGAAAGCGAAGGATTGGCAGAAAGGGTATCCAAACAACCAAGCCTTCGTGATCCTAAAGATATTGGTCACCAATTTACAGTAGAAAGTCTACAAAAGCTGAAAATTGGTAAAGACTATTTTCTCTTGTCGGCTGAAAAAAAAATCTTCATGTAGATGTTAAAGAACCATAGTAAAGCCTTTTCATTTCAGCCACATGAAATTGGCTGTGTGGATCCAAGCATTGTGGCACCAATGGTAATTCTTACGGTCCCACATGTGCCTTGGAATCTTAAACTAATTCCGATTCTAAGGGCTCATTTGCCTAAGTTATTGGAACTTTTAAATGAAAAGATAAAAATGCGAATATTGGAGCCATCTTCAGCTCCATATTCCAACCGATGGTTTACTGTACCTAAGAAGAATGGATCTTTACGATTGATTCAAGATTTACAACCCGTCAATAAAATCACTATTAGAAATGTTGGATCAGGACCAATTGTGGATGAATTTGCTGAAGCTTTTGCAGATAGAGCAATCTATTCCATGGGAGACTTATATTCAGGCTACGACCAATTTCAGCTTGCTTTGGAAAGCCGTGACATTATCACAATGAAGACGCCTCTTGGCCTAGTCCGCATGTGTACTCTACCTCAAGGGGCTACAAATTTAGTAGCTCACATGATGAATGCTATGCATAAAGTATTGAGGGATTATATTCCTCAATTGACTCTTCCTTTTCTTGATGATGTTCCAATCAAAGGATGTGAAGTTCATGAGAAAAATGAAGAAGTCAATGAACTTGGATGTCGAAAGTTTGTCTCTGATCATATTAATGATTGTGCTCCAATCTTGTCTAAATTAGAAGAAGTCCATCTTACTCTTTCAGAAGCTAAATCTGTTTTTGGAGTCGAAGAAATCCTTGTGGTCGGACATATGTGTGGTCCATATGGCCGAAAGCCTTCTCCATCCAAAATAGATGCTATCGGCAAAATGCAAGAAGAATGTACAAATGTTTCAGAGGTGAGAAGATTTCTTGGTGCATGTGTCTTCTACCTTATTTGGATTCCACATTTTGTCCATGTTGCTGAAAGTCTTTATTAGCTTCTAAGAAAGGGCCAAAGGGACAAAAGAACACACTCGGGCTATTTGAAAACTCAAGAAAATGTTGATTTCAGTCCCCCACTTTAAAGAGGGCTAACTACTCTAATGGACAGCCCATTATACTCACAGTGGACACAAGTCCTATCGGAATAGGATGGGCAGTTGGTCAAGATGACCTTGAAGGCAACAGATATGTAATCCGCTTTGGAGCAAAGGTTCTTAATGAACGACAAAGAAGGTATGCTCAAACTAAAAGAGAACTTTGGGGAGTAGTAACTGCATTAAAATGTGACAGGGAGTACTTCATGGGCGCACATGTTATAGTTAAGACAGATTGCCTTCCACTCTTGGGCATGATCGCCAACTATTCCACTCCCAACATAGCCATGCTAAGATGGATAGCCTATATTAAATCTTTAAATCCTGACTTGAAACATATTGCAGGTAGAGATAATCCAGCTGCTGACATGCTTTCACGTGCCAGATATATGGATAAAGAAGAAATGATGGATGAAAAAGAATCAGAGTTTATAAATGATGCTGTTAATGCAGGTACAAATCTGAAAACAGCAAGTATAGCTGAAACTAATATTGATTCAGCAGTCAAAAATGCAAGTACAACAAAAATTACAGCAAGTACAATAGGTTTAGCTGCTAAAACAAATTTTTCATCAGTCAAGGAAGGATGAAACAACCAAAGAAGGACAATGGACAGCTAGTAAACAACATATTCAATGTTTTGTCATGGTTTTTTCACACTTCAAAGAAGAATATTATGTAGATGATTGGCTAAAAATTGGCCAATTTTTGAGCACTATGACAAAGAAGGAAGATTGGACTAATGAAGAGTTCAAGAGAATTAAGAGAAAAGCTTATGGTTTTTTTCTTAAAGATGGTTGCCTTTGGAGGCATGCGAAAAAGAAAGGAAGGGTGCCTGTTCGTGTCTTAGGAGATAAAAAGACACAAAGACAGGTCATGCAAGAATTCCATGAAAGCCTATTGGCTACTCATAGAGGCATATGGGGCACTTTTGCCAAAATAAAAGAGAAATTTTGGTGGCAAAACATGTATAAAGACATTGAGCATTTTGTTGAGTCTTGTCATGTTTGTCAAATGTATTCTATGGTAAAGCATAGAGATGGACTTCATCCTACCTATCCTTTATCCATTCACTATAGATGGGTTATTGATTTAGTAACCATGCCTACAGGAATTTGGAACATGAGATATCTAGTACTTGCTAGAGAAGATCTCACGAATCAGGTAGAAGGAAAGGCCTTGACAACAAAGTCCACTCATGTTGTTTGTAGATTTTTACTTGAAGAAGTATTTTGCAGATATGGATGTGTTGCTAAAGTAACTGTTGATAGAGGGAAATTGGATGCCGATGAGGCTCGCCATTTCTTTGCTCAATTGGAAATTAAGCTATCTCTTACTTCAGCCTACAATCCTGAAGGCAATGGTAAGAGTGAAAGATGTCATCAACCAATTCTTAAATCTTTAGCAAAATCATGCAAAGGAAAGTTGAGGGAATGGCCTAAAATGCTACCATTCGCATTATGGGTTGATAGAACTACCCATTGTGCAGTGATAGGATATATGCCACCTGAACTCATTTATGGACAGCCACCTGTTATGCCTATTGAGGAATCCATTGTCACATGGAGTATCCTACCTTGGGATGAAGGCATGAACAGAGAAGAATTGCTATCTTTAAGCATAAGGCAACTTGAAAGAAGGCCAGAAGATGTCAAAACAACCATTGAAAGGCTAAAAACAACAAGATTAAAGAATAAGAAGCGGTTTGACAAGCATCATCGACTCCATCCAAGAGCTATTCAAGAGAATGATTGGGTTCATGTCTATGATAGCAGCTTGGACAATCAATATAGTGCTCATAAGAAGTTAGCCAAGCAATGGTTTGGACCATATGTTGTAAAAGTAGTACATAATAATGCTACTTACTCTTTGGCTGAAATGGATGGGACCATGATTAAGATTCCAATAGCTGGGAAACGAATCAAGCTCTTCAAATGAAGAGAATCTTCAACTTATGAACTTGATGACTTAGATATGAGTCCTCTACTTGAAGACATGTAGGAAGAAAAAGACTTAGAGAATGAAGATGAAGAAGAAGACCCTCCTTGACCTGTAATCTTATGAAATGGCACATGCCGGAGGATGTGCAGGTTAGGAGGGGGTGAATGTCAAAGAGTTTATTGTTCATAATATAAATCATGGGATTCTTATAAACACAGAAGAGTTTCACTGGAAGTTATATGAGGAATTTGCATACAAAATTCAGACATTGTTATTCAATAACCAACTTAGTTACACAAGTTCTTTTGTATTTAGCATATAATTTTCAATTATGCCATGTATATTTATGAAAAATAAGTCTATGGGAACCTACAACTTGGACAACAGGAAGTAATTGACAGTCTGTAGGATAAATCACATTGATTCAGGTACAAAAATATGGTCAGAACCCAAGAAAAATGCCAAAAGTTGCCAAAAGTCCACTAGGTCCACTTGAGACCTGAAGTAATAGACTTAAGTGACCAGCAAGTGACCTGGGTAGGTCAAAAAGTGACCAGGGGCTGAGCAGGGAGCAGCCCGCATTTTTCGGCGCAAAATGTGGGCTGCACAGTCTAAAGCAAACTGGAGAGAGCTGGAGCTATGGTGCATGATTTGGAGCATGCAAATTGAAGATCAACAGGCCCAACTACTGAAGATGTAAACATGGTAAGAGCTCCACTTCTCTGCCCCTTTGGTCTAACGAAAATGCATGCTGAAATAGTCTATAAAAGAGGGAAATCTGAGAGAAAAGTATTCAGCCTGCTCTTATGCACGACTTCTCTCATTTTGTATACCTTTTTCTTGATCCAATGAAGCCCGACTTGTACCCAAGTACTTGAGTGACTTTGGGGCAAGCAAAGGGTGAGGCTATTGAAGGCATACGGGCTGTTATGGGCTGAAATAACCAGTCATAAACAGGGCAGCCCACTGTTATGATCCATTTTTATGAGCAAACATGGGATTTATGTGGTTGTAATGGATGGAAATGACCTCTTTTCATTAGGACATTGTTCATTAATGATTAGAAGTGCTTCTTCTTGAGTTTATGCACTCATTTTGAGCTTGATTATGGGCTGGAATTTTTTGTTTTAAAACAGGGCTGAAGCTAAAATTATGCTTCTTCAATTTATTTCATGTATCTTTGGCCCAAATCTTGATTGCATTTGAATCTATCAACTAAATACTTGTTCCAAAGGGTTGAAATCCATCTATGTCCTTGAAATAAATGCCATTAGATCTTGCATTTGATATTCATAATTGAATTGAGAATCTGAAAATATCCTTTATGATATGATGTATGTATCCAGAAGCATTTGATGTAATCAAGATAGACTTATTTCTTCCGTTCATGTATGCTAAAGTACATAGTGAAAAAGCTTGAACTCTTCTTCCGTACCTAAATTATTCTAAATCCTGGATCTAATTAAACCCCAATCTATTTTCCCTTCTTGAATCTTGAATCCTAAACTCCTCTTCTGCACTAAAGCCCCAGTGGTAGACCTTCAACCTTTAACGTGACGACACCGGTCCCCAACAAACAAAAAGAAAGTAACCCTTACATACACATGTATCATTATTTGCTTAAGGGAAAAGGGAAAAGACTTAGGAAGGGGACGAAACCACCTGGAATGGCCACAAGAAACTCGTCCATAGCAGCAAATGCTCCCTCTAGTGACTTCATCAACCTATATGATGCAATCACTAAAACAAAAAACCATTAAACGTACCTGCACCAAATAGACATATGGCCTTCTTGGCCTAAAGAACAAGCACATTTTACTACAAACTAACTGGCCCTCTTGGCCTAAAGAAAGAGATCATGTCACTACAAAACTGGTTGGCCCTCTTGGCCTAATAAAATGAAACATTAAAACCTAAGGAAACTGGGCCCCTTGGCCTAATGAGATCAAACAAAATTGCACCTATGCATCCCTCCTTGGAATAAGGTAGATAGATGAAAATACAATCCATTCTAAGGGGAAAAATAGGGCTCTTAGCCCTAAACTAAATGCATCAAGTTGTGACCCATACCTCCTGTATATATAGCAAGTGTACACATAACATGCCATCTGATCAACCTATGGGTCCAAGATAATAGTAGTAAATGGGTCTCGGCCACTCTTCGCATTACCCATATAAACCATCACCTGCCATATAATGCATTGTCTAATAAAATTTCCCATAAACGACCAGGTCCTACCTCATTATCAATAGCAACATCCGGACTAGGACCACAGTTGAAGAAAAGGTCCACTTCATAAGTAAAATTTGCTAAGGAATCCGCAAACTGATTCCAAGAACGTGGAATCAACTGAAGAGATACTCTCTCAAGTTCTGTAAGGAATCTCATGGTGGGGGAACTTGATTGAGCTGCTGCGCCAAACACACACTGTATACACAAGAGGAAGCTCACTCAAGAACACAAGAAGAGAGATGGAGGCCAAAAAGTTTTCTTGTTGATTTCTTCTTCTTCTTCCACACACTATACAATGAACACAAAGTGGTAGTCCACCTCAATGTGTTTTGTCCTAGCATGGAGCACTGGATTCCTAGCTAGCTGTATGCTGCTCATTTTGTCACAATGAATGACAACTGGAACATCTTCCTTTCTCACATAAAGTGAGTGATCAACATCAAAAATAAAAAATCTAATATTGACAAGATACTCTCCAATCTTGTTAGACCATGCTCAAGTGCTTGCTTCAGCCCATATAGCGCCTTTTTTAACCTGCACACATATGTGGGATGCTCTAAATCCTCATAACCTGATGGCTACTCCATATACACTTATTCTTGCAATTTACCATGCAAAAAAATATTCTTAACATCCATTTGTTGCAAACTCCAACCTTTGGCTGCTGCCAAGGCAATCACACACCTAAAACTTGCCATCCTAGCAACTGGACTAAATGTCTCTTCATAATCTATGCCATATGTTTGAGCATAGTCTTTTGCAACCAACCTAGCCTTATACGTGCTAACTGAACCATCTGCATTATGCTTGACTTTGTAAACCCACTTACAGCCAATAGCTTTCTTACCTTTAGGCAAGGGACCAAATCCCAAAACTTATTGGCTTCCAATGCAATCATCTCCTCATCCATTGTTGCATCCCAATGAGCATGACCAACAATATCCTCAAAACACGTGGGCTCAACATCCTCAACTAGTTTCACCTTATAAGCATAATGGTGAGCTACATAACCTTCAAAGCCAAATCTTTTAACAAGGTATTTGACCCTACTAGACATGCATACCATTGGATCACTCAATGGAGCCTTTACATTACTATGGGCTCTCTGTATACCGGTGTCCCAACTAAAGGAATACCAACCTCATCATCCAAACTCTCTAAACCACTAGAGTCTCCACCAAATCCCAAATTACTAGTAGATGCATCATTACCATCCAACACTTTCTTCTTTCCTTTGTCTTTACCTGCAACACTTATAGATACACCTGAAGATGTGGGGCTACTCCTTAGTCTCCTAGACCAAGGGCTCAATGTAGGTGTAGTACCAGATGATGTTTCTGGTCCACTAAGAGTTCGTGATTCTTTCTTTTCTTTCTGCCCATAGCTATCATGATCATTATCATCATCTAATACATCACTAGCATGTGCATACCAACTATTTATCTCATAAAAAATAACATCCTTGCCCACTTTGAACTCACCTGTGATAGGGTTATAACAACGATAATACTATATTGGGGAATATGGGAATTTCCCATAAGTTTGAAATACGTGGTCAAATCTTTGGATTTGTCATAACTTGAACACCATAACTCCAAATCAAATGCTCTATAGCTCAATGGATTCCATTTTTCAAGTGCTTTCCAATGATAGGTCATATCATATGGTTTTGGGAAACTTATGGGCATGTTATCTAGGTGCCATATTTTTAGTATTCAAGAAAATAGGAATGTAACTTCTGCAATATGCCTATTTTTTCTTTCTACAACCCCATTTTGCTATGGGGTGTACCTGCAAGTAAATTGCATTTTATCCCATGAGTCCTCAAGAAGCCACTAAACTCATTAGAGAGGTACTCTCCCCCTCCATCTAATCTCAAGCACTTCACTTTCAAGCATGTTTCTGTTTCAACAACTGCCTTGAAAGATTTGAAGTGCTCAAATACATCACTCTTTTTCCTCATGAAATATGTCCATAGCTTCCTTGAACAGTCATCAATAAATGTGACAAAGTATTTGCTGCCACCAAGAGATACATTCTGTGTAGGCCCCCAAACATCTATATGCACTACATTATGTACATTTCTACTTACTTCTCTATCATGCAAGAAAGATTTTCTTGCCTGATTACCAAACTAGCATGTCTCACAGACTTTATGCAATTTTGCAACTCTAAAAGAAGGCAACCCTGTAACCAATCCTCTGGACTGCATTAATTTCGGTCTCTGCATATGTGCATGTCCAATATGTTTATGCCATATTTCAATATCTGCAACTACTCCTTTTCCTTTAGCATACATAGCAGCATCCATTACAAGAATTCCAACATCTAAAGTGAACATGCGGCCAACTCTACTTCCTTTTGTGACCAATCTGCACTTATCGTTAAAGTCTTCTACAAAACAACATTTTGCATTGAATCGGACCTGCAACCCCTACTCTACCATTTCACCAACATACACTAGATTCTTTGTGATTGATGGCACATGTAATACATTTGTTTGACTCTTTGTCTGGCCATCATACAAGGACAAGGAAACATTTCCAATGTGTGAAATTGGGTGGCATGAATCATCACTCCTCTACACATAACTTGGATTTTGTAAGTCTTGCATCTCTCCAAACCATTCAACATGATTGGTCATATGATTATATGCACCTGAATTGACATACCATACATCATCATGTGTCCCCTCTCCTGTAATTGCATTCATCATATGGTGCATAACAAACAGACTCATTTTTGTCTTCATCTTGTCGTGAAAACGATGCATAGTTTCCTTGCTGTAATTTACCACTGTAAACATCATCCTTCTTAGCATAACAATGGGCTGCAATATGACATGACTTGCCACAATAATGGCAAACAATAGCATAATTTCCAGAACCTCTATTCTGCCATCCACCTCTTCCTCTAGAGCTCCCCCTGCCTCTAAAGTTTCCTCAGCCTCCTAAAACCTGCATTTCACCAAATTACTGATTGAACCTATTTTGCTAGTTATCGCCAACACGTCCCATACCACGGCCTCTCGAAGAGGATCTACCACATCCCCTTCCTCAACTTGAGTAAAATCCTTGCACATGTTCACCATTTCTTTCAGACGAGTCACCCTGCATATTGATCTTTTCGATAATCATGAGAGAGACCGACTCATCAAAATATGGAAATGGCTTCTATACGTATATTGAAGTAACAAATGATTTCCATGCCTTCTCATTATTGAATCCACTCAAAGTGGATGAAACCAAATCATCATCATCGGGAATTGCATTAATCACTACTAAAGCATCTGCAATGCTTCTCACCTTCAATACATACTCATTGACAGACATTTTTCATTTCTTCAATGTATTCAACTCTTGCTTGAGTTGAATCTTTCTTGCCTTTGTATTTACTGAAAACATGTTCTCAAAATTTGTCCAAGTTGCATGTGAATTTTTTGCATTCCTGATATGTCCCAGCATAGTATTATCAAAGACTGTAGATAGCCAATACATCACCTTTTTGTCTTTTGCATTCCACTCTTTCCATGCTTTTAACTCATCTGTAGTCGACCGGAGGAATACCTAGCTCTGGCTCCTTTTCTTCACCTGAAACAAACTCATAAAGGCCCTTTCCAATGAGGAAGTTCGTCACACGGAACTTCCATGAAGGGTAGTTGTTCTTGTCAAGCTTCTCAATAACGCGATTTCCACTGTTCTCTACCATTACCATAAAAAGGATACAACACAGCAAGCTAGTCTTCTGTAGCCTTTCACAACAAGTACATAGCAATACACCAAGTAACCTTTTTCACTGATTTTTGAATCATACATATAATCTGCAACCTTTTTGGAGATAAACCTTAAGTTTTCTTCATGGAAAACACCAAAAGAATTACAGATTCAAAATTTGTAACCTGTGTATCCACTTTTGATCAATACTACCCTGAAACTGTTGTCCGCGACTTTGCGGCTCTAAAAAGGGGCCTAAAATGGCCTCATATACCAAAAAAAATTGCGGATAAGCCCTAAAGGGCTTGCTTGCAGAATATACAGTGCTTTGCTCTCACACACCAAATCTCACAGCAATCTGAGATTTTCACTCTATCCTATTTTTGGTGCCTCCACAGGTACTATCCAAGAGAAGGAATGGAAGAATGGAAGAGCTTCTTATCCATTGCTTGCTTTATAGAACCTTGCTTCTTTTCCTTTACTTTAGCCTTCAAAATCAGACTCTCTCAATGGTGGGCTCTGATACCATGTCAAGAATCTCATGGTGGGGGGACTTGCTTGAGCTGCTGTGCCAAACACACACTGTATACAACAAGAGGAAGCTCACTCAAGAACACAAGAAGAGAGATGGAGGCCAAAAAGTTTTCTTGCTGATTTCTTCTTCTTCTTCCATACATTATACAATGTACACAAAGTATAGATAAGATACAACATAAAGGAAAGTGGCCTATTAAGTCAAATAGTGCATAACAAACTACACTAATCGACTAGCGTTGTCCTATCGCTATGCACACACCATGTAAAAAAATCTAGAGTGTGTCTTCCTTTTAGATTTAGAGAGTCAATGCCACTTTAGGCATTAGTGTTAGTGTCCATGATTCAAAATATTAGATTTTATTTGGATAAGTTTTTAGCCAATATTTGATATTCTAGATATTATCTCTTGTAAAAATCCATAAAACTATAGATAGCTTCTAGATTAGGATGACATGTAAAAGAAAGCATGTATCTTTCAGCCAATTTGAAAGGATTTTATGTAAAAAAAGAGATTGATGAAATCATGCGATGCACGATTGCTATTTTTAGGCAGTGAACAGCACTCTGAATGGGGAGATGAAGAAGGAGTAACCTGGCAGAATTCTGGCTAGGTGTGCTATTATTTTACCCCCCTTTTGGAGCCAATGGAAGCATCAGATTGGCGATTTGGGCAGCATAGAGGAAGGTATTATGTTATACATGTTTTTGTCTATTAGAGTTATATCTTCTCATAATGCTGAAAGAAATTGATAGGCTTCATCTCTGTTAGTATTCTTCTACATTTTCTAATTCTTTGTTTGAGTATTCTTCTACGTCTTCAATTTCTTCGAACCCCTTCTTTTTCGTCTACTCCTCTCCCTAAATCTACCTTCACCCTAATGTCTCTTATTTTCAAGAACTTGGCTTGAAACCTTCAACCCTTCTCTTATCTCTACCATCTCCGGAGTCTAAGCTCTTGAACCCCCATGCATTCTTCTCTTGCCAAACCCCTATGGTGACCTTCAACCCTACTGTCAAGATTATGGGAGAGAAGGAAGGAGTCTCACTTGTAGCTTTCTTGCTTGCATAATGGGGGAATACACACACAGGTGGAGGCTGAAAACAGTTTTCCTCTTCTTAGTTGTGTAAGCCAAAAAGAACTCTAGTACAAAAGAAATAGAAGAACCCTATATATGGGTCTCAAACCAAACTCAACTAACTAAGTTGGCATACTAACTGAGCCACAAACTAGAGTAGATAAGGATAGCTGTCATCTAGCTATTATTCATGGGCGGTGTACCAACCGCATCTGCAACTGACAAGTCGATGACATAAATGCACAACGGTGACCCTGGCATATCATGAGTGGAGCTCGATATCTCAACACTCCCCCTCGAGCTCAATCCCAATTCGTGCACACCAAGCAGGTCTCTGAACTTGCGCAGCTTCTCTACGCCCAATGCCTTCGTAAATATGTCAGCTACCTGATCCTCTATGCTGACATAAACTAGATCAATAAGACCTAGTAAAACCCTCTCCCGCACATAGTGATAATGCACCTCAATGTGCTTTGTTCTAGCATGATAGACTGGGTTATTTGCCAAGTGTATACTGCTCATGTTGTCATAATAAATGACAACTGGCCTATCTGTAGGCTGATGCATATCATAAAGTAGCTTATGCGACCAAGCTACCTCACATGCAGCCATTTCTGCACCCCTATACTTAGCCTCTGTGCTCGACAAGGCAACTGTAGACTGTTTCTTGCTGCTCCAAGTGACTGCAGCACTCCCAAAAGAGAACACATATCCACTGGTAGATCGTCTATCAGAAATACTACCAGCCCAATCAGCATCAGTGTATCCATGCAACTATATCTGAACCCTAGTCTCATAAAATAGTCCATACTGCAATGTGGACTTCACATACCCGAGTATGCGTCTAGCCGCGTCCAAATGCGGTTTCCTTGGAGCCTGCATAAACTGACTTACCAATCCAACAGCATAACTCAAATCTGGCCTGGTAATAGTCATGTAAATCAAACTTCCTACTATGCGTCTGTACATAGTAGGGTCTTCGAGAAGCTCACCTGCATCTGCGCTCAGCTTCACATTCTGCTCCAAAGGAACTGAATTAGGCTTACAGCCTGTCATCCCATATTTGGATAGCATGTCCAATCCATACTGCCTCTACAAGAGCCGTATCCCACTTGGTGATCTAATCACCTCAATGCCCAAGAAATAACGCAGCTCTCCCAAATCCTTCATCTCAAACTTCTACTTCAATAGCATTTTCACATGAAGGATATCTTCATCACTGTCACCTGTCATAATCAAATCATCAACATAAATGACAACTAGCATAATATCTTTCTCTGTTTTTCTCACATAAAGTGAAAAATCTGCCTTGGAAATCTGAAAGCCAATAGTGTCAAGATACTGTCCTATCTTGTCAGACCATGCTCTAGGTGCTTGCTTCAAGCCATACAAGGCTTTCTTCAACCTGCAAACAAACTCAGGATGAACAGCATGCACATAACCTGGTGGCTGCTCCATATATACCTCTTCTTGCAAATCACCATGCAAGAAGGCATTCTTTACATCCATCTGATGTAAAGACCATCCCTTTGATGCAGCCATAGCAATGACTGCTCTTACGGTTGCCATCCTTGCAACCGGAATGAATGTTTCTTAATAATCAATGCCATATGTTTGTGCATACCCCTTGACTACTAATCTTGCCTTGTATCTGTTCACAGAACCATCTGCATTGTGCTTCACCTTATAAATCCACTTACAACCAATTGCATTCTTATCTTTAGGCAAAGGTGCCAATTCCCATATAGCATTTGCTTCCAAGGCATCCATTTCTTCATCCATGGCTTTCTCTCATTTTTCTTTTCGCATGGTTTGCTCAAAAGAAGTGGATTCTGGTTCTTGCATCACTTTGACCATATATGCATAGTGAATGGTTGTAAATCCATCATATTTCAGCCTATCCATAGGATACCTAGCTCTGGTAGACCTGCGCAAAGTAGGTTCACTCCCACGTGCTCTCAAAACATCCCTTGTCTTCCTTACTTCACGTGTAACAATAGAAGGAATACCCAACTCATCATCAATGCTCTGTTCTGAGCCACTGGATTCACCATCCACATACGAGTGACCTGCATTCACATCAAACATGGGCTGATCTACCTTCTCTTTTCCTTTTCGTGATACCTTCATACCACTATCTGCATTGCTTTGAGAAGATTCTCCTAATCTCAATCTGCCTGTCCATGGCGAAGAATGTGAACCACCACTAGAGGACGCTCCATGTCCACTAATATCTTGTGACTGCTGCTGTGAATTCTGTGCAGCATTACCATTTTGTGCATCTACATTATCAATCACATTTACTGGTTTATACCAGCTACTCATCTCATCAAAAACAACATCTTTTCTCACTATAAACTTACGAGTAGAAGGGTTATAGCATCTATATCCTTTTTGCTGCACAGAATAACCAATAAAGATGCACTTTTCAGCTTTTGGATCCAACTTGGATCTCAACTCATCTGGCACATGAACATAGGCAATACAACCAAAAATTTTCAAATGAGAAATATATGGTTTCCTACCAGTATACCTCTCCTCTGGAGTCATGCCATGTATTGCTGCAGTGGGAGTCCTGTTCATTATGCCTATTTTTTCTTTCTGCAATTCCAATATGCCTATTTTTTCTTTCTGCAATTCCATTTTGCTGTGGGGTATGACTGCATGAATATTGCTGCTTTATGCCATGCTCCTGCAAGAACCTTGCAAACTCATTTGAGAGGTACTCTCCCCCTCCATCTGACCTTAGGCATTTTATTTGCAGGCCTGTTTCTTTTTCAACCACAGCTTTAAGAGTTTTGAAATGCCCAAAAACTTCACTTTTCTTTTTCATAAAATACACCCAAACTTTTTTGCTATAGTCATCAATAAAAGTGACAAAATAATGACAGCCTCCAAGAGATGCAGCTTTAGTAGTCCACACATCAGAGTGGATTAATTCCAATGGCTTCTTACTCTCTTGAACATGTCTAGGAAATGGTTTCCTTGCCTGTTTTCCAAACTGACAGGCTTCACATACCTTATGCATTTCTGCAACCTTGAATTTTGGCAATCCTGCAACAATATTTTGGGCATGCATTGATTTAAGTCGATGTACATTAACATGACCAATGCGTTTATGCCAGATATCAATATCTGCAACTACACCGGTCCCATGTGCAAACATTGCTGCACTCAATTCAGGCATGTCTGCATCCAATGTAAACATTCTGCCCTTCTTATTTCCTTTTGCTATCAAGCGACCTTTATTTTTCATATCCTCAACAACGCATCCATGGGAATTAAATATGACCTGCAAGCCCTGCTCAACCATTTGACCAACAGAAACCAGGTTCTTGGTGATATTCGAAACATGAAATACATCCGACAGGTATTTCTTTTTCCCATCCTGCACAGACAAAGGAATATTTCCAATCTGCACAATAGGATGTGCAGTATCATCACCAGCCTCCACAAATCCTGGTTTTTCCATTTTCCTTGCATCCTGCATCCATTCTACATGACCTGTCATGTGGTTTGATGCACCTGAGTCAACATACCACACATCGTTACTTTCTTCTGCACTTGTCATAGAATTGGTCATGTGCTGCACCATAAACAAATGCTCATTTCTGTCATCACCCTGTCTACTAGAAGATGCATAATTCCCTTGTTGCAGTTTTCCATTCATGATGTCATTCTACTTTTTATAGCAGTCTTTAGCCATATGACCCAATTTACCACAGTAGTAGCATTCAACATTGATGTTTGCATTTTGGCCTCTTTGCCATCCACCACGACCTCTTTGGCTCCCCCTGCCTCTAGAGTCACCACGTCCTCCTCCATAGGACTAGTTTTCTTGAGTTTGCTGCATATTCTGATTTCTACCACGGCCTCCAGATCGGCCTCCTCTACCTCTGCCTCTACCTCTTCTAGCATTTGAGTAGAAGACAGCTTCTTTTGAATTTCCTCCTGAAGAAGATGCACCACCATTTCTCTGCTCCTCAGAAATTAGAAGAGCAATCAACTCCTCAAAATTAGGAAATCTTTCACGGACGGAAATGGATGTTTGGAACTGTGCATAATCCTTTCCTAGACCATTCAAGGTCACAGAAACTAAATCATCATCTTCCACTGGCGACCCAATGGAAGCAAGTGCATCTGCAATCTTCTTCACCTTCATGTGGTAGTCATTGATGCTCATATTTTATCGTTGCACATTATGCAACTCTTGCTTGAGCTGCATTTTCCTGGCTTGCATATTTGTGCTATACATTTTTGACAAAGTATCCCATGCCTCCTTTGGCGTACTTGCATCTTGAATATGCACAATCATAGAGTTTGAAAGGCCGATAGACGGCCAATACATAACTTTCCTAGCTCTCTCATGCCATGCTTTAAATGCCTGCATTTGCTGTTGATTGGGAACATCAGGAAGAACTGATTCTTCTTCATTTCCTGCAACAAATTCCCAATATCCTTTTCCCATAAGGAAATTCGTCATTCTAAACTTCCATGCTTGGAAGTTGTTCTTGTCAAGCTTTTCAGTGACAATCTGTGAAAGAGAATCAGATGCCATTACAGAACACTGCAAAAAATTTTGTCACTGCAAAGAACACAGCTTCAGCCTCACAAGGGCAAATCTGCAAGACTGGCGAAAGTGGTATTTGACCACACAATCACTTCCTAGTGACGATTTTGCATCAACAGGCAACAAGGATGATTCTGTAACTCCCAATGTCTCTGCGCACAGGCATACGATGCAATTTCTACAGTAACTTTTCACCGACCTGTAGAACAGTGGTCGCACAGCATAAAACTGGGCCTTTTCCTGAGTGCGTGCAAAAAACTTTCGCCTCCAAAACAGGCCCCGAAATGGCCTCAAATCAAAAAAACAGGCTCACCTAGGGCTAAAGCCTTGTCCCACAGCATATACTTCCCTCTTGCTTCATCGCGAAGGGCGTCTCAACCTGAGACAATGCACTCTTGCACTTTCCAGTTGTGCTACCTGTAGAGACTTGCTCCCAAAACAGAAGAATGAAAGCAACACTGGTCCTCTTACCAGAACACCGCGAACTTGGCTTGCTTTCTTGAGCTTCTTACCACGAACAAGGCTCTGATATCATGTCAAGATTGTGGGAGAGAAGGAAGGAGTCTCACTTGTAGCTTTCTTGCTTGCACAATGGGGGAATACACACACAGGTGGAGGCTGAAAATAGTTTTCCTCTTCTTAGTTGTGTAAGCCAAAAAGAACTCTAGTACAAAAGAAATAGAAGAACCCTATATATGGGTCTCAAACCAAACTCAACTAACTAAGGTGGCATACTAACTGAGCCACGAACTAGAGTAGATAAGGGTAGCTGTCATCTAGCTATTATTCATGGGCGGTGTACTAACCGCATCTGCACTGACAAGTCGGTGACATAAATGCACAACGGTCACCCTGGCATATCACGAGTGGAGCTCGATATCTCAACACCTACGCACTGCAACAGTGCTATATCTTTGCCAGCTGTAGGTAGATGTAACAAACTAAATCTAATAAGTGATAAGTTAGTGGCCATGTGGGTATCATAATGACCACCAACGTGCTAAGTGTAGACATGCAGACCCATCTTGCCAGGTGGTCCATCATCAATGTCCGCACGTGTTGAGCTTGCTATCTCAACAAATTCATCAAGTAGGGTCATAGCAATTTGATGATACATGCAAAGGATGGGATTTCGAATTGTGTATGTCTCATTTAGTTAATTTAAGATCAGCTGGGAATCCCCTTTTACCAACAACCACCGAATGCCACGTCTCTTAGCAATATTTAGTCCCATAATCAAGGCTTTATACTCCGCCATATTGTTAGTGAATCCTATCCCGAGATAAACAACTAATTTCATTGCAACCCTATGTCGGTGATCTCGGATAACTACTCCAACACTCCATTTTTTATGCGGGCCCCTAGACGCTCCATCAAAGTATAACGTGTACATAAACAATGAGTTTACACAACCAGCCATCAAGAACTCCCCTAGTCGTAATTATGATAGTCAAAATTCAACATATTGAGAGGATGAACTGATGGCTCCATTCCACCTTCTTCATTGAACTCAACAGGGATGCTTGTTAAAATCTGCAAATAGTGATGGTAGAAAACTTTGATCTCCCACACAAAGGCACCATCTTCTTGCTCAATCACATTGTATCTGTCAAGAATCGCGTGGTGGGGGGACTTGCTCAAGATGCTGCGCCGAACACACACAAAATGCACAAGGAGAAGCTCACTCAAGAGATAAGAAGAGAGATGGAGGCCAAAACGTTTTCTTGCTTATTTCTTCTTCTTCTTCCACACACTTTACAATGTACACAAAGTATAGATAAGATACAACATAAAGGAAAGTGGCCTACTAAGTCAAACAATGCATAACCGACTACACTAGTCGACTAGTGCTATAACTATTCCAGTTGTAAATAGGTGTAACAACCTGAATATAATAAGTAATGAGTCAATGGCCATGTGACAGTCATAATGACCACCGACGTGCTAAGTGTAGATGTGTGGACCCATCTAACCAAGCGGTCCATCATCAATGTCCGCATGTGTTAAGCTTGTCATCTCAACACTCCCCCTCAAGCTCAACTACATCTTTGCAACTCTAAGTAAGCTTCGAAACTTTTGAAGCTTCTCTGTACCCAATGCCTTTGTGAAGATGTCAGCTATCTGATCCTATGTGCTGATGTACACCAAGTCAATCTCACCTGCTAGTACCTTCTCTCTCACAAAGTGGTAGTGTACCTCAATATGTTTTGTCCTGGCATGGAACACAGGGTTCCTAGCCAACTGTATACTACTCATGTTGTCACAATAAATGACAACTGGACCTTCCACCTACACATTCAAATCAGCCAATAACTTTTGTAGCCATACTACCTCACATGCTGCAACAACAGCACCTCTATACTCAGCCTCTGTACTCGACAAAGCAATTGTAGATTGCTTTTTGCTGCTCCAAGTAACTGCTGCACTACCAAGAGAGAGCATGTATCCGCTGGTAGATCTTCTATCAAACATACTACCAACCCAATCTGCATCTGTGTATCCAAACACCTGTACATCTGTACCTGCCTCATAGAAAAGTCCATAATGTAATGTGGACTTCACATATCTCAATATGCGTCTGATTGCATCCAAATGTGGCTTTCTAGGTACTTGCATAAACTGACTCACAAGACCAACAGGGTAGCTCAAGTCTGGCCTTGTAATGGTCATGTAGATAAAAATCCCCACTATTCTCCTAAACATAGTAGGGTCTTCTATCTCATCCCTAACATCAGCACTCAACTTTACATTCTACTCCAACGGGATTGAAAGTGGTTTGCATGATGTCATACCATACTTGGACAACATATCCAAGCCATACTGTCTTTGGGACAGCCATATACCATCATCACATCTGATCACCTCAATGCCAAGGAAGTATCTTAGCTCACCTAAATCCTTCATCTCAAACTTCTTCTTCAAAGAGTCCTTGACTTCAGCAATCCCACTATCACTATCACCTGTAATAATCAAGTCATCCACATAGATGACTATGATGACCAAACCTGCATCTCCCTTTCTCACATAAAGTGAGTGATCAGCATCAGAAACATAAAAGCCAATATTGACAAGATACTCTCTGATCTTGTCAGACCATGCTCTAGGTGCTTGCTTGAGCCCATAGAGTGCCTTCTTCAACCTGCATACATACGTGGGATACTCTAAATCTTCATAACCTACTGGCTGATCCATATACACTTCTTCCTACAAATCACCATGCAAGAAGGCATTCTTCAGATCCATTTGTTGCAATCTCCAACCTTTGGCTGCTGCCAAAGAAATCACACATCTGACAGTTGCCATCCTAGCAATTGGACTGAAGGTTTCTTCATAATCTATGCCATATGGCTGGGCATAGCCTTTTGCAACCAGCCTAGCTTTGTACCTACTAATAGAACCATCTGCATTGTGCTTAATCTTATAAACCCACTTACATCTAATAGCTTTCTTGCCCTTCGACAATGATACTAGATCCCAAGTCATATTGGCCTCTAATGCATTCATCTCCTCATCCATTGCTGCATCCCAATGAGCATGACCAACAGCCTCCTCAAAACATGTGGGCTCAACATCCTCAACTAGTTTCACCATATAAGCATAATGGTGAGTTGCATAACCTTCAAAACCAAATCTTTTAACAGGGTATCTGACCCTGCTAGATCTGCGTACCACCGGATCACTCAATGGAGCCTTTACATTACTATGAGCTCTCTGTACACCTAGTGTCCTAACAGAAGGAATACCAAGCTCATCATCCAAGCTCTCTGAACCACTAGAGTCTCCATCAAGAACTGCATCAATGCCATTTGACACTTTATTCTTTCCTTTGTCTTTACATGTAGTGCTACTAGATGCACCTGAAGATGTAGAGGTACTCCTTAGTTTCCCAGACCAAGGACTACTAAATGACGTCTCTGGTCCACAAAGAGTTCGTGATTCTTGCTTTTCAGCCTGCACATGAGTGTCATGATCATCATCATCATCAAATGCATCACCACTAGATGCATACCAACTACTCATTTCATCAAAGATGACATCCCTGCTCACTCTAAACTTACATGTGATAGGGTTATAAAAGCGATACCCTTTCTGCTCTAAAGAGTATCCAATAAAGACACACATTTCAGCCTTTGGATCTAGTTTCTTTCGCAACTCATCTGGCACATGAACATACGCAATGCAGCCAAACACTTTCAAGTGTGAGACATCAGGCTTCTTACCTGTAAAACATTCTTCGGGGGTCATACCATGAACTGCAGCTGTGGGAGTTCTATTCATAATATAAACAGCAATATGAACAGCCTCAGACCAAAAATGCTTAGGCATATTCTTTTCAACCATCAAGGTACGTGTAACTTTTGCAATGTGCATGTTTTTCCTTTCTACAACCCCATTTTGCTATGGGGTATACTTGCATGTGAACTATCTCTTTATCCCATGAGACCTCAGAAAATCACTGAACTCATTCGAGAGGTACTCTCCCCCTCCATCTGACCTCAAGCACTTTACTTTCAAGCATGTTTCTCTTTCAACTGCAGCCTTGAAAGTTCTAAAGTGCTCAAATGCTTCACTCTTTTCCTTCATAAAATATACCCACAGCTTTCTAGAACAATCATCAATGAATGTGACAAAGTATGAACTGCCTCCAAGAGATACATTTTGTGTAGGCTCCCAAATGTCTGTATGCACAACATCAAGGATATTTCTACTTACATCTCTATCATGTGAAAAGGGTTGTCTTGCCTGCTTACCAAACTGACATGCTTCGCATACCTTATGAAATTCTACAACTCTAAATGTAGGTAAACCTATAACCAACCCTTTGGATTGCATTAATTTCAGCCTTTGTACATTTTCATGTCCAATGCGTTTGTGCCAAATTTCAATGTTTGCAACAACACCTTTTCCTTTAGCATACATAGCAGCATTCATAGTAGGAATTCCAGCATCTAGAGTAAACATACGTCCAATTCTACTTCCCTTTGCAACTAACCTGCACTTGTCATTGAAGTCTTCTACAAAGCAGCCCTTTGCATTAAATCTGAGTTGCAGCCCTTGCTCTACTATTTGACCGACTGACACCAAGTTCTTTGTAATAGATGGCACATGTAGTACATCTGAAAGACTCTTTGTCTTGCCATCATGCAAGGACAAGGGAACTTTTCCAATGTGTGAAATTGGGAATCATCACCCGTCCGTACATAACCTGCATTTTGTAAATCCTACATCTCTCCAAACCATTCTGCATGGCTGGTCATATGATTGGATGCACCTGAATCAACATACCAAACATCATCATGTGTTTCCTTTCCTGTAACAGCATTCAGCATATGCTGCATAACAAACAGACGTTCATTTTTGTCTTCATTCTGTCGTGAAGATGATGCATAGTTTCCTTGCTGCAACTTACCACTGTGAATATCATCTTTCTTAGCATAACATTGGGCTGCAATATGACCTATTTTGCCACAGTAGTGACACACAATACCAGAGTTGTTAGAACCTCTGTTCTGCCATCCACCTCTTCCTCTAAAGCTCCCCCTGCCTCTAAAGTTACCGCTACCTCCTGAAACTTGCATATTGCCAAATTGCTGATTCAATCTGTTTTGTTGGTTATCACTACCACAGCCTCTTGAAGAGAACTTGCCACGTCCCCTTCCTGAACTGGAGTAGAAAGCTTGGACCTGTTCACCACTTTTTTCAGATGTCTCACTCTGCATGTTGATCTCTTCAGTGATCATAAGGGAGACCAACTCATCGAAATATGGAAATGGCTTTCTGACATATACAGAAGTTACAAAAGACTTCCAAGCCTTTTCATTATTAAGTCCACCCAAGGTAGACAACACCAAATCATCTGTTAGATATGATCAATGCCCCACCCTCATTAGGTGCTACCAATGATCCATGGTGCTCAAAGTTGTAAGGCCCCCATTATGAGGAGAAGCCAAGTGTGAGCCCTGACATTGGTGGAGTCCTGACTTGTATATCAGATGAGGTCTATGTGACCAGATGGCAAAAAAGTGACCATTGTGGGTCTAATCTTTAGGTTAGACAGAGTGGTTAAGTTGGTAGCAACTCGAGGCACATTGCATTGAGTTGCGGTGTAAGGGAGTTAAAAGGGACCCCTATTGTGGGGTCCGAGGGCCGCGGAAGCGGCCCAGCCAGCAGCCCCTGGCTGGGGGGGCCAGTGGCCCCCCTGGCGGGGGTCCGGGGGCAGCGCCCCCGGCCCGATGGTAAAGGGAATATTCCCTGGAATATTCCTTGGCCGACTAGTGGAGGCTCATACGGTAGGTCAGCAAGACGACCTAACGACCTTCGCAGGCTATAAAAGCTAAACCCCTTCGCAGCCATCACTTACTCATCTTTCACCCGGTCAGAGTTGTTGTTCCAGCTAGCCTTAAGCTCTTCACCTATCTTCTGTCTAGATCGCCATCTAAGCTTCACACAGTGGAAGCGCACGGGTGGACAGAGCCATCTTTGTATCAGTTGTTTGGAGTTAAAGAATTTATTGATTCTCCTCTTATCTATTGTGTACTCTCTATCTCTTTCTCAGATTCTGTTCGCTGCGCTGTGTAATATTTTACATGGTATCAGAGCCCAGGGGGCTCTAGAGATCGGAGAGTGTGCAAGAGGCAAAGGCTTCAACAGCAAAGAGAAACTATGTCGACTTCGGGAAGCGGTTCTAGCGCATCAGGAAGCGGTGCAGGAGGTGGTGCCGCTGTATCGGCTATTCAAACACTGAGGATTCATCCACCAACCTTCAGTGAAGGCAAGTTAGATGGTACAAACTACACCTTGTTGAAGTTCAAAATTACAACTATCCTTGATTCTTATGAGCTTCTGGAGACTGTGCTGGGGACTGACGCAGAACCACAGCCTACCCCCGACCCATCAAATCCTAGTGTGATGATTCCTCCGAATGCAGATCTTCTACGAGCTTGGAAACTAAGGAATGCAGATGCATTGTGTGCCTTAGTTACAAGCTGTTCTGACAGTGTTTTGACTTTGATTCAGCATACAACCAAAGCGTCAGAAGCTTGGAATGTACTAAGGAGTCTGTATGAAACATGAAATCAAACAAGGATTCAAAACTTGGAGAATCAACTAGCAGTGGAGAAGTTTGCTAAAGGAGAGAAGGTTGAAGCATTCATCACTCGGATTAAGAAACTGCGCGACCAGATGGCTGGTGCTGGGATACAAAAGACTAGCGAAGAGCTAGCTCGGAGGTGTCTTCAGATTTGTCCACAAAAGTTTGATGGACTAGTAACTGCCCTTAATACTCAGGTGAGACCTCAAGCTTTGACTTTTGAGGAGTTTTGTGCATTATTAATGGAGGAGGAGTTGAGACTGAAAGCCCGAGAAGGAAGCAACAATGGAGATGCTGCATTCTCTGTCAATGCAAAAGGCAAAGGTGTTTCCTCCACCAAAAATGATGGTGACAAAAAGAAGAAGGGCGGCAAGAAGAAGTTTCAAGGAGAGTGCTTCTACTGCAAGAAGAAAGGACATGCAATTGCAGATTGTCGTGTCAAGAAGGCAGATGAAAAGAATGGTACCCTTAAAAGTAAAGGGAAAGAGACAGCCAATACGGCTGAAGCAGAGTTGGAATTATTCATGGCGACCATTGAGGAAGTGTGCTCCTCGGCGCAAGAAGAATCTACCACTGACTCTTGGGTGTTGGATAGTGGGGCCTCCCGTCACATGACCAACAAGAAAGGTCTATACAGTTCTATGCAGCCTCTACAAGAATCCATCACTGTGACGGTTGGAAATGATGCTAAATGCCCTGCTGCGGGCACAGGTACTATTTCTTTTGTTGCTGCAAATGGTGAAGTCAAAAAGCTTTCAAATGTGTTGTATGTTCCCGAAATCAGGAGAAATCTCTTATCAGTTGCTGCCATAACTGATCTTGGTCATGAAGTGAGGTTCAAGAAGACAGGTGCAGAAATTATTGATAGTGCTGGCACAATTGTTGGCAAAGGAGAAAGAAGGAACAACCTGTATGAGCTAAGTGCTCTTACAGCCACCGCTGGAGTGGGCACAAGTAAGCTTTGGCATGAAAGGTTTGGACACATCGGATTTGCAGTATTGAAGGAGATGCAAAAGTAAGGTATGGTTGCTCACCTACCTACAATAACTGAATTGAAGGAACCATGTGAAGCTTGTATGATGGGCAAGCAACAGAGAAAGGCATTTCCACAAGAAAGCAAGAATAGAGCACAGGCTCCTCTAGAGTTGGTGCATGCTGACTTGTGTGGTAAGATGCCTACACAGGCCTTGGGGGGATCTTCTTATTTTATGTTGATTGTCGACGACTACAGTAGGAAGATGTGGGTGTACTTCCTTCGTGATAAGGCTCAAGCTTTTGGTAAGTTTAAAGAATGGCTAATACTTGTTGAGAATGAAACAGGGAAAAGTGTGAAGAAATTTAGAACAGATGGTGGTGGTGAGTTCAACTCAAAGGAGTTTGAAGGCTTTTGCAAGAGCAAAGGGATCAAGCGTCAATTGACGACGCCTCACACACCTCAGCAGAACGGTGTTGTGGAACGCAGGAATCGCACCATTGTGGAGATGGCAAGATGCATGCTAAAGGGCAAGGGATTGCCTAACCATTTTTGGGCTGAAGCTGTTAATACTGCAGTCTACACTCTAAATCGGAGCTATACAAAGGTGTAAAATATTACACGGCGCAGCGAACAGAATCTGAGAAAGAGATAGAGAGTACACAACAGATAAGAGGAGAATCAGTAAAATTCTTTAACTCCAAACAACTGATACAAAGATGGCTCTGTCCACCCGTGCGCTTCCAATGAATGAAGCTTAGATGGCGATCTAGACAGAAGATAGGTGAAGAGCTTAAGGCTAGCTGGAACAACAACTCTGACTGGGTGAAAGATGAGTGTGAGATGGCTGCGAAGGGGTTTAGCTTTTATAGCCCGCGAAGGTCGTTAGGTCGGCCTGCTGACCGACCTACCATATGAGCCTCCACTAGTCGGCCAGGGAATATTCCAGGGAATATTCCCTTTACCATCGGGCCGGGGGCGCTGCCCCCGGACCCCCGCCAGGGGGGCCGCTGGCCCCCCTGGGACCCCCCAGCCAGGGGCCGCTTCCGCGGCCCCCGGACCCCACAATAGGGGCCCCTTTTAACTCCCTTACTACGCAACTCAATGCAATGTGCCTCGAGTTGCTACCAGCTTAACCACTCTGTCTAACCCAAAGATTAGACCCACAATGGTTACCTTTTTGCCATCCGGTCACATAGACCTCATCTGATATACAAGTCAAGACTCCACCAATGTCCGGGCTCACACTTGGCTTCTCCTCATAATGGGGGCCTTACAACTTTGAGCACCATGGATCATTGGTAGTACCTAATGAGGGTGGGGCATTGATCATATCTAACACCCCCCCTCAATGTCCACCCATAGGTGAACTATCTCCTCGGCCCAATGCCGAGTCTCTGAAGATGAACTTGAAGCAGATCCTTGGTAAGTGCTTTGGTGAAGATATCTGCTCCATTCTCCTCTGTTGGACAGTAGACCAATTCCACTATCCCATCCTCCATCAAATCACGCACATAGTGATACTGGATCTCTATATGTTTGGTGCGTGCATGAAACACTGGATTTTTGGCAATGGCGATGCAACTCTGATTGTCACATCTCAGCACAGTTGGTTCTTCATCCTGCACTCCCATATGCCATAGAATCCTTCTCAACCATACGGCCTCACATGCAGCAAAACAAGCTGCCTTGTACTCTGCTTCAGTAGAAGACAATGCCACTGTTGGTTGCTTCTTACTAATCCAAGAGAAAATTCCTGAACCCAAAGAGAAACAATAACCAGAAACTGACTTCCTGGAATCAATGTCTCCTGCCCAATCTGAGTCACAGTTCCCCACAAGAGAAGTTCCGAAACTGTATGTGATACCATAGTCAAGAGTTTTCTTCAAGTATCTGAGCACCCGCATCCCAGCCTTCCAATGACTCTCATGAGGTTTGTTTGAGAACCTGCTCAAAACACCAACAGCAAAACTGATATCTGGTCTGGTGTTACACAAGTAGATTAGACTGCCGACCAACCTCCTATACCTCCCAATGTCTGCTAGTGCTGATGTATCCTCAACGGATAACTTTACATTCACCTCCATAGGTGTAGCTATCTCCTTGCACTCGGTCATGCCAAATGCCTTCAAGATCTCCCATGCATACTTCTTCTGAGAGATGAAGATCTTTCCTGGCTCTTGCCAGACTTCAATCCCCAAACAATAGTGCAGCAAGCCCAAGTCTGTCATTTCAAACTCAAAACTCAAAGCCTTTCGAGTTTGGTTGATCATATCTTCATAGTCACCTGTAATAAGAAGGTCGTCCACATATAGGACAATCACTACAGACTTTTTACCATCCCTGTAAACATACAAGTTAGCATCTGAGGCACATCTTTTGAAGTTTAGGTTTAAAAAGAACCTATCTATCCGCTAGTACCATGCTCTGGGGGCTTGTTTCAGCCCATACAATGCCTTCTTCAATTTACACACTTTGTTCTCAGAATGGGGGGCCTCAAACCCTGGTGGCTGAGCCACGTACACCTCCTCCTTGAGGTCACCATTTAAGAACGCTGACTTAACATCCATTTGGTACACTGGCCACTTCTTGTGGGCAGCCACTGCAAGTACCGTGCGAATAGTGGTCATTCTGGCAGTTGGGGCAAATGACTCTTGAAAATCAAACCCTTCAACTTGTGAAAATCCTTGGGCAACCAGTCTAGCTTTGTACTTTTCTAAGGTACCATCAGCCTTGTACTTTACCTTCCAGATCCACTTGGTGCCAATAATCTTCCGCTTTGCTGGCCGATCCACTAGCTCCCAAGTGTCATTCTTCATTATGCTGTCATACTCCGCCTGCATAGCAGCCTTCCATGATGGATCTGCAAGTGCTTCTTCTAAGTCAGTTGGCTCCTTTACTTCTCTCATAATCTCAACCATCAAGGCCATGTTGACTATGTGAGCAGAAGCCCTCCTTTGCTCCTCTATTCTCTGAGACCTCCTTGGTCCGTGTGCCTTCTCCTCAACAGATGCAGGCATAGGATTATTGTGGTCATAGAGCTGCTTCACCCAGCGCGGCAATGGCTTTTCCGGTGGGGTGATGTCAGGTTGGTGAACTTTTTCCTCATCATCTGAAGATGATGCTTCCTCCTCCTTAAGGATAGGGATAGCTCTCGGGACAGGTTCATAGTGGACTACTTCTTCGCTTGATGATAAAGTGGAAGAACTTGCCTTCTCCTCCTCCACTGTATGCGGCTCCTCCTTGAACACCACATCACGGCTCGCGATGATCTTCTTTGCCTCTTGGTCATATAACTTGTAAGCCTTCTGCTCATCACTATAACCCAAGAAGATACATTTTCTGCTTTTTGGTTGTAACTTGTTTCTCTTCTCATCTGGAACATGTGCATAACATTCACATCCAAAAATTCTGAAATGTGAAACAGATGGTTTCTTACCAGTGTAAGCCTCATGAGGTGTTTTTCCCTTGAGAGCCTTTGTGTAGCTCCGATTTAGAATGTAGACTGCAGTATTAACAGCTTCAGCCCAAAAATGGTTAGGCAATCCCTTGCCCTTTAGCATGCATCTTGCCATCTCCACAATGGTACGATTCCTGCGTTCCACAACACCATTCTGCTGAGGTGTGTGAGGCGTCGTCAATTGACGCTTGATCCCTTTGCTCTTGCAAAAGCCTTCAAACTCCTTTGAGTTGAACTCACCACCACCATCTGTTCTAAATTTCTTCACACTTTTCCCTGTTTCATTCTCAACAAGTATTAGCCATTCTTTAAACTTACCAAAAGCTTGAGCCTTATCACGAAGGAAGTACACCCACATCTTCCTACTGTAGTCGTCGACAATCAACATAAAATAAGAAGATCCCCCCAAGGCCTGTGTAGGCATCTTACCACACAAGTCAGCATGCACCAACTCTAGAGGAGCATGTGCTCTATTCTTGCTTTCTTGTGGAAATGCCTTTCTCTGTTGCTTGCCCATCATACAAGCTTCACATGTTTCCTTCAATTCAGTTATTGTAGGTAGGTGAGCAACCATACCTTGCTTTTGCATCTCCTTCAATACTGCAAATCCGATGTGTCCAAACCTTTCATGCCAAAGCTTACTTGTGCCCACTCCAGCGGTGGCTGTAAGAGCACTTAGCTCATACAGGTTGTTCCTTCTTTCTCCTTTGCCAACAATTGTGCCAGCACTATCAATAATTTCTGCACCTGTCTTCTTGAACCTCACTTCATGACCAAGATCAGTTATGGCAGCAACTGATAAGAGATTTCTCCTGATTTCGGGAACATACAACACATTTGAAAGCTTTTTTACTTCACCATTTGCAGCAACAAAAGAAATAGTACCTGTGCCCGCAGCAGGGCATTTAGCATCATTTCCAACCGTCACAGTGATGGATTCTTGTAGAGGCTGCATAGAACTGTATAGACCTTTCTTGTTGGTCATGTGACGGGAGGCCCCACTATCCAACACCCAAGAGTCAGTGGTAGATTCTTCTTGCGCCGAGGAGCACACTTCCTCAATGGTCGCCATGAATAATTCCAACTCTGCTTCAGCCGTATTGGCTGTCTCTTTCCCTTTAGTTTTAAGGGTACCATTCTTTTCATCTGCCTTCTTGACACGACAATCTGCAATTGCATGTCCTTTCTTCTTACAGTAGAAGCACTCTCCTTGAAACTTCTTCTTGCCGCCCTTTTTCTTTTTGTCACCATCATTTTTGGTGGAGGAAACACCTTTGCCTTTTGCATTGGCAGAGAATGCAGCATCTCCATTGTTGCTTCCTTCTCGGGCTTTCAGCCTCAACTCCTCCTCCATTAATAATGCACAAAACTCCTCAAAAGTCAAAGCTTGAGGTCTCACCTGAGTATTAAGGGCAGTTACTAGTCCATCAAACTTTTGTGGACAAATCCGAAGACACCTCCGAGCTAGCTCTTCGCTAGTCTTTTGTATCCCAGCGCCAGCCATCTGGTCGCGCAGATTCTTAATCCGAGTGATGAATGCTTCAACCGTCTCTCCTTCAGCAAACTTCTCCGCTGCTAGTTGATTCTCCAAGTTTTGAATCCTTGTTTGGTTTCGTGTTTCATACTGACTCCTTAGTACATTCCAAGCCTCTGACGCTTTGGTTGTATGCTGAATCAGAGTCAAAACACTGTCAGAACAGCTTGTAACTAAGGCACACAATGCATCTGCATTCCTTCGTTTCCAAGCTCGTAGAAGATCTGCATTCGGAGGAATCATCACACTAGGATTTGATGGGTCGGGGGTAGGCTGTGGTTCTGCGTCAGTCCCCAGCACAGTCTCCAGAAGCTCATAAGAATCAAGGATAGTTGTAATTTTGAACTTCCACAAGGTGTAGTTTGTACCATCTAACTTGCCTTCGCTGAAGGTTGGTGGACGAATCCTCAGTGTTTGAATAGCCGGTACAGCAGCACCACCTCCTGCACCGCTTCCTGATGCGCCAGAACTGCTTCCCGGAGTCGACATCGTTTCTCTTTGCTGTTGAAGCCTTTGCCTCTTGCACGCTCTCCGATCTCTAGAGCCCCCTGGGCTCTGATACCATGTAAAATATTACACGGCGCAGCGAACAGAATCTGAGAAAGAGATAGAGAGTACACAACAGATAAGAGGAGAATCAGTAAAATTCTTTAACTCCAAACAACTGATACAAAGATGGCTCTGTCCACCCGTGCGCTTCCAATGAATGAAGCTTAGATGGCGATCTAGACAGAAGATAGGTGAAGAGCTTAAGGCTAGCTGGAACAACAACTCTGACTGGGTGAAAGATGAGTGTGAGATGGCTGCGAAGGGGTTTAGCTTTTATAGCCCGCGAAGGTCGTTAGGTCGGCCTGCTGACCGACCTACCATATGAGCCTCCACTAGTCGGCCAGGGAATATTCCAGGGAATATTCCCTTTACCATCGGGCCGGGGGCGCTGCCCCCGGACCCCCGCCAGGGGGGCCGCTGGCCCCCCTGGGACCCCCCAGCCAGGGGCCGCTTCCGCGGCCCCCGGACCCCACAATAGGGGCCCCTTTTAACTCCCTTACTACGCAACTCAATGCAATGTGCCTCGAGTTGCTACCAGCTTAACCACTCTGTCTAACCCAAAGATTAGACCCACAATGGTCACCTTTTTGCCATCCGGTCACATAGACCTCATCTGATATACAAGTCAAGACTCCACCAATGTCCGGGCTCACACTTGGCTTCTCCTCATAATGGGGGCCTTACAACTTTGAGCACCATGGATCATTGGTAGTACCTAATGAGGGTGGGGCATTGATCATATCTAACACTCTCAAGGGAAAAACACCTCATGAGGCTTACACTGGTAAGAAACCATCTGTCTCACATTTTAGAATTTTTGGATGTGAATGTTATGCACATGTTCCAGATGAGAAGAGAAACAAGTTACAACCAAAAAGCAAAAAATGTATCTTCTTGGGTTATAGTGATGAGCAGAAGGCTTACAAATTATATAACCAAGAGGCAAAGAAGATCATCACGAGCCGTGATGTGGTGTTCAAGGAGGAGCCGCATACAGTGGAGGAGGAGAAGGCAAGTTCTTCCACTTTATCATCAAGCGAAGAAGTAGTCCACTATGAACCTGTCCCAAGAGCTATCCCTATCCTTAAGGAGGAGGAAGCATCATCTTCAGATGATGAGGAAAAAGTTCACCAACCTGACATCACCCCACCGGAAAAGCCATTGCCATGCTGGGTGAAGCAGCTCTATGACCACAATAATCCTATGCCTGCATCTGTTGAGGAGAAGGCTGACGGACCAAGGAGGTCTCAAAGAATAGAGGAGCAAAGGAGGGCTTCTGCTCACATAGTCAATATGGCCTTGATGGTTGAGATTATGAGAGAAGTAAAGGAGCCAACTGACTTAGAAGAAGCACTTGCAGATCCATCATGGAAGGCTGCTATGCAGGCGGAGTATGACAGCATAATGAAGAATGACACTTGGGAGCTAGTGGATCGACCATCAAAGCGGAAGGTTATTGGCACCAAGTGGATCTGGAAGGTAAAGTACAAGGCTGATGGTACCTTAGAAAAGTACAAAGCTAGACTAGTTGCCCAAGGATTTTCACAAGTTGAAGGGTTTTATTTTCAAGAGTCATTTGCCCCAACTGCCAGAATGACCACTATTCGCACGGTACTTGCAGTGGCTGCCCATGAGAAGTGGCCAGTATACCAAATGGATGTTAAGTCAGCGTTCTTAAATGGTGACCTCAAGGAGGAGGTGTACATGGCTCAGCCACCAGGGTTTGAGGCCCTCCATTCTGAGAGCAAAGTGTGTAAACTGAAGAAGGCATTGTATGGGCTAAAACTGTAAAATATTATACGGCGCAGCGAACAGAATCTGAGAAAGAGATAGAGAGTACACAACAGATAAGAGGAGAATTAGTAAATTCTTTAACTCCAAACAACTGATACAAAGATGGCTCTGTCCACCCGTGCGCTTCCACTGTGTGAAGCTTAGATGGCGATCTAGACAGAAGATAGGTGAAGAGTTTAAGGCTAGCTGGAACAACAACTCTGACTGGGTGAAAGATGAGTGTTAGATGGCTGCGAAGGGGTTTAGCTTTTATAGCCCACGAAGGTCGTTAGGTCGGCCTGCTGACCGACCTACCATATGAGCCTCCACTAGTCGGCCAGGGAATATTCCAGGGAATATTCCCTTTACCATCGGGCCGGGGGCGCTGCCCCCGGACCCCCGCCAAGGGGGCCCCTGGCCCCCCCAGCCAGGGGCCGCTTCCGCAGCCCCCGGACCCCACAATAGGGGCCCCTTTTAACTCCCTTACCACGCAACTCAATGCAATGTGCCTCGAGTTGCTACCAGCTTAACCACTCCGTCTAACCCAAAGATTAGACCCACAACAGTCACCTTTTTGCCATCCGGTCACATAGACCTCATCTGATATACAAGTCAGGACTCAACCAATGTCCGGGCTCACATTTGGCTTCTCCTCATAATGGGGGCCTTACAACTTTGAGCACCATGGATCATTGGTAGCACCTAATGAGGGTGGGGCATTGATCATATCTAACAAAAACAAGGCCCCAGAGCATGGTACCAGCGGATAGATAGGTTCTTTTTAAACCTAAACTTCAAAAGATGTGCCTCAGATGCTAACTTGTATGTTTACAGGGATGGTAAAAAGTCTGTAGTGATTGTCCTATATGTGGACGACCTTCTTATTGCAGGTGACTATGAAGATATGATCAACCAAACTCGAAAGGCTTTGAGTTCTGAGTTTGAAATGACAGACTTGGGCTTGCTGCACTATTGTTTGGGGATTGAAGTCTGGCAAGAGCCAGGAAAGATCTTCATCTCTCAGAAGAAGTATGCATGGGAGATCTTGAAGGCATTTGGCATGACCGAGTGCAAGAGATAGCTACACCTATGGAGGTGAATGCAAAGTTATCTGTCGAGGATACATCAGCACTAGCAGACATTGGGAGGTATAGGAGGTTGGTCGACAGTCTGATCTACTTGTGTAACACCAGACTAGATATCAGTTTTGCTGTTGGTGTTTTGAGCAGGTTCTCAAACAAACCTCATGAGAGTCATTGGAAGGCTGGGATGCGGGTGCTCAGATACTTGAAGAAAACTCTTGACTATGGTATCACATACAGTTTCGGAACTTCTCTTGTGGGGAACTGTGACTCAGATTGGGCAGGAGACATTGATTCCAGGAAGTCAGTTTCTGGTTATTGTTTCTCTTTGGGTTCAGGAATTTTCTCTTGGATTAGTAAGAAGCAACCAACAGTGGCATTGTCTTCTACCGAAGCAGAGTACAAGGCAGCTTGTTTTGCTGCATGTGAGGCCGTATGGTTGAGAAGGATTCTATGGCATATGGGAGTGCAGGATGAAGAACCAACTGTGATGAGATGTGACAATCAGAGTTGCATCGCCATTGCCAAAAATCTAGTGTTTCATGCACGCACCAAACATATAGAGATCCAGTATCACTATGTGCATGATTTGATGGAGGATGGGATAGTGGAATTGGTCTACTGTCCAACAGAGGAGAATGGAGCAGATATCTTCACCAAAGCACTTACGAAGGATTTGCTTCAAGTTCATCTTCAGAGACTCGGCATTGGGCCAAGGAGATAGTTCACCTATGGGTGGACATTGAGGGGGGGTGTTAGATATGATCAATGCCCCACCCTCATTAGGTGCTACCAATGATCCATGGTGCTCAAAGTTGTAAGGCCCCCATTATGAGGAGAAGCCAAGTGTGAGCCCGGACATTGGTGGAGTCCTGACTTGTATATCAGATGAGGTCTATGTGACCGGATGGCAAAAAGGTAACCATTGTGGGTCTAATCTTTAGGTTAGATAGAGTGGTTAAGCTGGTAGCAACTCGAGGCGCATTGCATCGAGTTGCGGTGTAAGGGAGTTAAAAGGGGCCCCTATTGTGGGGTTCGGGGGCCACGGAAGCGGCCCCTGGCCGGGGGGCCAGGGGCCCCCCTGGCGGGGGTCCAGGGGCAGCGCCCCCGGCCCGATGGTAAAGGGAATATTCCCTGGAATATTCCCTGGCCGACTAGTGGAGGCTCATATGGTAGGTCAGCAGGCTGACCTAACGACCTTCGCAGGCTATAAAAGCTAAACCCCTTCATAGCCATCACTCACTCATCTTTCACCCAGTCAGAGTTGTTGTTCCAGCTAGCCTTAAGCTCTTCACCTATCTTCTGTCTAGATCGCCATCTAAGCTTCACACAGTGGAAGCGCACGGGTGGACAGAGCCATCTTTGTATCAGTTGTTTGGAGTTAAAGAATTTATTGATTCTCCTCTTATCTGTTGTATACTCTCTATCTCTTTCTCAGATTCTGTTCGCTGCGTCGTGTAATATTTTACATCATCATCATCGAGGGCATTACATCAATCACTGCCAAGGCATTTGCAATGCTCCTTACCTTCAGTGCATACTCATTGATAGACATCTTCCCTTTCTTCAATGTATTCAACTCTTGCTTGAGTTGAATCTTTCGTGCCTTTGTATTTACAGAAAATATAATTTCAAGTATGGTCCAAGCTGCATATAAATTCTCTACATTTCTAATATGTCCCAGCATATTATTGTCAATTACTGCAAACAACCAATACATGACCTTTTTATCTTTTGCATTCCATTCCTTCCGTGCCTTTGTCTCTTCTGCAGTTGGAGGATCACTCACCTCCGGCTACTTTTCTTCACCTGAAACAAACTCGTAGAGGACTTTTCCAATAAGGAAGTTCGTGACACGGAACTTCCATGAAGGGTAGTTGTTCTTGTCGAGCTTCTCAATGATGGGGCTTCCACTGTTCTCTGCCATTATCACAAAACTAATACCAAACAGCAAGCAAATCTTTTGCAACCCTCGATCTGTAGTGCACAGCAATACATCAAACAACCTTTTTCACTGTCTGCTCAACAATACATGCAATCTGCAACCTGTTTCCAGATAAATCTTATGTTTTCCTCCTACAAATACCTCAAGAATTACAGATTCGCAATCTGTAACCTGTGCACCCACTTTCGGTCAAAATAGCCGAAATCACAGTGTACCCTGAAACTGCTGTCTGCAACCTTGCGGCTCTAAAATAGGGCCTAAAATGGCCTTAGATCTGCAAAATATACAGCGCTCTTCGCGCACACCAAATCTCACTGCAATCTAAGATTTTTGCTCTACCCTGCTTCCGGTGCCTCCACAGGCACTATCCAAGAGAAAGAGTGGAAGGATGGGAGAGCTTCTTACCCATGGCTTGCTTGCTCGAACCTTGCTTCCTCTCCTTCACTTCAGCCTTCGAAATCAACCTCTCTCAGTGGCGCGGCTCTGATACCATATCAAGAATCACGTGGTGGGGGGACTTGCTTAAGATGCTGCACCGAACACACACAGAATGCACAAGGAGAAGCTCATTCAAGAGATAAGAAGAGAGATGGAGGCCAAAACGTTTTCTTGCTGATTTCTTCTTCTTCTTCCACACACTTTACAATGTACACAAAGTATAGATAAGATACAACATAAAGGAAAGTGGCCTACTAAGTCAAACAATGCATAATCGACTACACCAGTCGAGTGGCACTATAACTATGCCAACTGTAAATAGGTGTAATAACCTGAATATAATAAGTAATGAGTCAGTGGCCATGTGAGAGTCATAATGACCACCGATGTACTAAGTGTAGATGTGTGGACCCATCTAACCAGGCGGTCCATCATCAATGTCTGCATGTGTTGAGCTTGTCATCTCAACAGTGTCCTTTTCTCCACCAGATAAGCTTCCCCTGATGATATCTTCGCTTTAGATATGGGTGCTCCAAATAAGAAATTAACCACCGCATCAACCAATTTAAGCTCTCCTACAGGTCTTAGATCAACCCCAGCATGGACCTGCAATGCATTCATCATGTTAGCATACTCAGAAGTAATAAGGTTTAATATTATTAAGATTAACCTTATTTTTAAATGCCACTCCACGTAGATCATCTAGTAAAGCTATGGACTTATTTTTACCTATCCTAACTACCTTGTAAGGGCCATCCCATCTAGGTTCTAGCTTTCCTAGAAATAGCTCCCTACGTGCATTGTAATACAGAACTAACTTTCCCTTTTTAAAGGTATATTTCTTTGCTTTTAAATCATGCAGACGCTTCATCCAACGCTTAGCTATTTCTTGGTGCAACAAACTCTGCAATCTGAGCTCATTTGAGTGGTCTAGAGTCATAAAACACTCCAATAGGTCATCTTCATCACCCAAAGAATGATTGATTGCGAATCTTATGGTCGGCAACTCAATTTCTAACAGCAAGACACACTCCTTCCAATAAACTAATTTGAATGTGGTGTGGACATTGGCTCATATAAATATTGTGTTATACACCCACACCGCCACATACAATTTTGTATCCCAGTCACATCTTTTTTCAAAGATTATCTTTGACAGGATACCCACAAGCTACTTATTGGTACTTTCAACTTGTCCATTTGCCTGTGGGTTATAATGAGTCTTCTTGCTATGCTTAATTTACCATGCTTCAGTCAAGATTTTAATCACCTTGTTTAAGGAATGGGTTCCTTAGTCCAATACTAATTCTTTTGGCAGACCAAAACAACAAATGATCTACTCAAGTAGGAAACTGGCAGTCTTTTTGCATTGTCCTGCCTCATTGGCCGTGCCTCTAATGACTTTGTGAAGTAGTCAGTCACCACGATAATATATCGTTTTTGAGTAGTAGACGACGGGGTAATAGGACCCACAAAGTCGATGCCCTACTTCTCAAATGGAAGGATAACCATAATAGGCATAAGTGGGTGCTTCCTATTCTCTCTACTGTCATGTCTTTGACATGCATTGCATCTCTTAACATACTCAAATGAATCCTGGAATATGGATGGCCACCAATATTCGGCTCTTAAATCTTTTTGTGCCATCAATCGCCCAGAAAAGTGCCTCCCACAAGCAGAGTCATGGCACTCCTCCAAGATAAATGGAACCTCGTCAGGCATCACACATTGGTGATAGATATCATCAATCCCCTGCCGATATAGTGTTCCTACGATTAACGCAATTTTTAAAGCTTGCTGCTTAATTATTCTCTTCTCAGATTTTGATAGAGTAGCTCCAGTCTCTCCTGTATATAGATAGTGCGTTATAGTAGCATAGTAGGAGGTAATAGACATCGTATCAATCTTAAACAGTGTTTCCATGTCACTTTCTTTAGCCAAAACCTCTTTTGGCTCTTTGAAATCCACAATACATTCTACAATTCCCTCTAACTTTGGTGGCTCGCTCTTAATCTCATAATCAAATTCCTGCAAAGTGATTAACCACTTTGCTAAATGATCAAGCGGCTATAACTTGTTCAGCAACAATTGAAGCCCTTCCGCTTTTGTATAAAAAACCGCCTTCTTATAAAGAATGTAATGCTTGAACTTTTTGGTCGCAAATACCATCTCAAGGCACAACTTATCCATATAGGTGTAGTTAATCTCCGATATGCCCAACTTCCGACTAGCAAAAGCAATCAGATGGTACCATTTTTCCTCCCTGATTTGGGATAAGTAGTAGCTAATACTATACATAGTGCCTGTTGAAAATATATAGAATACTTTTCTCCTTTTAGGTGCTTTCAAAATAGGTGCTTTTACTAGTTCCTGCTTCACATTGTCAAAACATACTTTGCAAGAATCACTCCATGTGCAAATAAACAATTAAAGGACAACAGGTTCATTAGTGGCAACGTTCTTTCTGCCAGGGCATTGATAAACCTGTGATAATACCCTATTGATGACAGAAAGCTATGCACCTCCTTTGGAGTACATGGCAGAATCATGGCGCGACTAGGACCTTGATCTTTTCAGGGTCAATCACGATCCCTACTGAACTAACCACATGGCCTAACAATAGCCCATAAGGCACCCCAAAGACTCACTTCCATGGATTGAGAGCTATGAAAAATTGTCTACAACACTCAAAACACTTTCGCAAAATAATCAATTGCCTTTCTGTTATGGTGCCTACTCCCAGGTCATCAATAAATATCTTCAACTCCTCTGGGGAGATGTCATCAAAGGTCTTGTCAGCTGTTCTTTGCCATGAACCAAGGGCATTACATAAACCAAATGCCATCACATGATACACGAAGGTACTGAGAAGACAGTAATAAACATCATTTTCAGCTTGTCTTTCTCAACAATCACCATTTAGTTATACCTTGCAAAGTAATCCATGAACGAATATATTTCCCTATCCACTAGTTGATCCAAAATTTGGTCAATAAACGACAACAGGTAGTAGTCTTTAACAGTCTGCTTATTCAGCTCTCTAAAGTCTACACAAAGCCGGATTTGATTATTCTTCTTCTTTCTGATCACAACTGGTGAACACCATTTAGTATGCTGAACAGGGAAGATCGAACTCGCTTTCTGCAACCTCTATAGCTCCTCGAACAGCCCGTCCCTTAGTTCAAAAGGCATGCACCTTACTTTTTGATCTATGGGTCGACTTCCTTCCTTTAGAGGAATGGTATGCATAGCCAAGCTAGGAGGAATGCCTCTAAGTTTGTCATAGCTCCAAGCAAAGATATCGCAGAACTCCTGAATCAGGGATAGTTAGTCCTCTCGTTCTTCTAAACTAAGCATGGATCCCAATTTGATTGGCCGCGAATCATTTGGCATACCAAGGTCTAGCTCAATAATATTTGTGTCTCTTATTCAATCTTGAGGCTCTATCGGCTCATTCAATGTTATCTAATAGATGTCTTTTGTAATGGATCCTTCTTTAGATCCATCACTCGATGATGTCTCACTACCAGATGGATCATCTACTGTTTCTAGTTCAATAGAGGATAGAGAAGCTCTCTCACTTTGAGGGAGACTCAGGGTAAGTATCCCCTATTAAACGATTGGTGCCTCTACCTAGAATTGCTCGATTAACAAGTATATCGACCTGACAGTCTGTTTGTAAAATCCATGTCCTACCTAGCAAAACTTGATAGCTAGGATGTCCTGCTGCAAACCTAATCACCCTAAAGTCTAGATAGCATTCCATGCTTGCAACGGTAACATGGACTTTAGTGATGCAACCTTCTGGTTGCCTTAGACTGTCATAAGCCATCCTAAGAAGTGTGGAGCCATCTTTTTGAATGTCCAAACCTAGCCTCTCCATTAAATCTGAACTCATGATATTGATGGAGGATCCATTGTCCATGATAGCATGCTCCACTAATATTCCGCCCACGTATGCTGGAACCTTGGGACAATGCTTTTCAGCATGGTCAAACCAATCTTCTTCTACTCATGCTATGCCCAAAGATTCTATGATATACCCAATACGCATGATTTTCTTGAATTCCTTGTGAACTCTTGGAGACAGTTTAATCAATTGCAAGAGGTTCATGTATGGTTTAACTTCAGAAAGAAAACTTGCTAAATCAAAGTCATGGTAGCTAGCCAAAGTTCTCTTATATCTCCAAACTAGTATCTCCTTTGGTCTTTGGACCAGGGCTTTGCTGCCTCTTTTTTAACATTTGTCTTCTTTCTTGGAAATTCTTTATCCTTGTCCGGATCAACTTTACTATCAACAAGCCTGAGAGGTCCACCTTCCATATCAGGATTTAGGACTTACTTTCCCCTAGCATCTTGCTTAGGATTTCCCTCGACAGGTTTTACATTTCCTTTGTCACCCTCTCTAGTTGTTTGACCTCTTTTCATGGCTCATAGATTATAATTTTTACCGCCATTGACATGTACACCCTCAATAATACTAACTCCACTGCCATGAGGCAACTCCTCTACAATAGCCTTTCCTCTTTGCAGTATTTGTCTTGGTCCACCATCATCTTGCTAGAGATTATTCCCTTCTGTGCGATGATTAACTAGACTTGGTTGTGTACTTCCTTGTTGGAGAGAAATGATCTTACTCCAACAGGTAGAAGCTAAGTGGCCAAACTTTCCGCAAATATTTGCATTTGACATTTGAACAATTCCTATGGAAATGTTGGCCACCACACCACTTACAGTTGAATCTTGAGGGGGCACCCCCTTTAGGGCATTGACTCCTGATCAAATTCTACTGCTTCTTAAGGAAATTGACATCCACAGTTATTTTTCTATATTGTTTGGTAATCATGTCAGTGTAGTGCTTCATCATATCCTTAACTTCACCAAGGACATTTGAGGCACTTAACTCATAGTCGTGATCATCTATTTGTCATCCCATCGGCCTAATCACTTGATTGGGAATGGGCCGCTGACTTACTAGGACAACATTAGGATTTGTTGTTTGGCCTCCACCATTTAGTGGGGCTATCTAACTAGCCATAGGCATAGTCATATTGGGAGGAGCTAGTAACATAGGCAAATTTGGCATGATACTCCCTCTTCCATTCGCATTTGAGATGGGGTCCCCTTGACTCCCATTGGTTCAGTGCCAAATTATTGTCATTCCAATTTACCCTTGCTGCATAAGCCGCTTGCAAGCGCAACTCTACTCCTTCTACTTGGGTAATAGCAATGTCAATGTCGGCCAAAGCAACACTACTTAGCTGCATCTGTATGTTGAAGTCTAATACATGTAGGAAATATTGCAACTGTGTAGCCGGTGGAATGGGAATATAAGTATCAAGTTTGCAAAGAACTTGCTTTAGTTTCTTGGCATAGGCCTGGACATTCTCATTTGGCTCCTGATGTGTTATATTCAAGACATGCAACCAATATTGTCCACCCCTCTTAGGGGCAAACTCTCTATGGAAGGCCGTGAAGAATTGGTCAATGCTAGTTATGGTTCCGGCCTCTAGACCATAATACCATATTGCTGTCCTTTCTTTTATGGTCATGTTGAAGAACATAATTAAGTATCCTTCGTCTTGGATTTGATAGTTGAACATGAGTTTTTGAAACTCATTAATATGGAGTTCTCCATCTTCTTCTGCTAACCCATGGAAGATGGGCAAAGGTGCTCCTAATGCCGATAAATCTGGTATCCCTACTGGAATTGCAATGGGTTGTGCCATGGCTACAACCGAATTGATAATAAGAGTCTGTGTAGGTAAAACTACACCCCCACTTGAAGTGGGTTGATTGATTGGAAGAGGGAAAATATTAGGACTTCCTCTTGCACTCAAAGGGCTCATTGTGACACTTGGATTATGAAAGCCACTACTGCTTATGCGTATTGGGCGCAACTCCTTTGAGGAGAATAATGCCTTAGAATCTCAGCCTGCAGTCCAACCCTCTCAACACATTCCTCTTTTTGTATTTTGGCTTGACGGTTGTTGCTAGTAGAGGACATAAGCTGACTATTTTGTTGAGATATTTGCAATCACACCTACTTCAGTCCCTTTGTAAGAAGCAATGAGGGCTCAGGACTAGAATCCCATATGCACAATAGGAGAAAATACCACCACTCAATTCCTATAAAGCATTGTACTTGCACTCTTTTTCTAATGCAATGATAGTACTCTTTTCTTTCCACTAAAGTGTCTTGTCACTGTCAATACACAAGATTATGTTTATGAGTCCAAGTCTCAATCTTGGAACCTAATTCACTTGTGTGACAATTTGTCTTTGTCAGGGTCAATGTCTTCATGAGTTTCTTCTTTCTCTTTCAACCTCCATAGCTCCCACAACTGCCATGCTCTAGATCTCGCATATTTTAACATGGTATCAGAGCTCAGTGGTCCATATCTCCTTTTACTCCTCTCAGCTTCTTAGCCTGAGCTAGATTGAGATGAAGAGAAGCTAATAGGAGTGCATAATCCTCATTTCTCACTTGAATCTCACAGTCACCTTGTGGCAGCCATAGCCAGACAGAACTTGTTGCACTTGGAGCTTTCATATCTCATCATAGAGCTAATATCTTTGGAAGCTTCCTTCTAGAGATTGTGCCTTTGCTTAGGGAGAAGATTCCTATCACCTCACACCTTGACATTGGCCACTCCAAATCCCAACATTGAAGAAATTCGTGGTCGCTGCCCAGAATGCACCTACTATGTCATTTGTATAGCTACCGTGTCAGTACAGCTCGCGATATCAATGATCACCATAGGGCATTGATAGCCCTTGAAGTAAGCTTCATATTCATATAAAAAGTTTTCAAAATGATCAAGTATATCTCTTGCAATGTCAAAAAATCTAGGCTGCCCTCAGAAACCCTAACTGTGACTCCATAGCCAAACTTCACCAAGCTAAAAAATCTCATCATTTTCTCTCTCCTGCCACCTAGAACAACCCACTATGACTCAAATCTGAAGGTCCCAGCATCAAATCAAGAAGGGCAAGATTTGGATCTAAAAGAACTTGAAGGATTTCGCAGATTTGGAAGACTCAAGGAAGAAACATAGTGTCCATTGACACCCATTTAATGCTCTTAGCACTTCTGTCTTTTGACACATCTCAACCAACTCTTCTGTTGCTTAAATTTGGTCATTCTAAAGCTGATTTTTTACTGTTCTCACAAGTCTAACATGGGCAAAGACTCTCCAACTACTCGTTTCAAAGGATTCGGGTTTCATACCTAGCAGACCCGCATCAAACTCATCCTGATGAAGAAGGGCCTCTCGGACATTACCACTAGAAAAGAAAAGAAGCCTCGTGATGCTGTCACTTGGCAAAAGAATGGTGATAAGGCTCAAGCCATTATCAAACTGGAACTAGACGATAGCTATATCCATCATGTGGATAACTGTGAGACTTCACAAGATACATCGAAGAGACTTGACACCTTGTTGGTGCATAGTCTAAATCATCAAAGTTTGGTCTCTTGATTGAGTTTTTCAGGCTTGAAATGAAGTCCAACACATCACTTGCCACACATCTAAATTACATGGAAGGACTTCTAACCCAACTTGCATGAATCATCATTAAAATGGAAGAAGATGTTTGCATCAATGTTCTACTTAAGAGTTTTCCTTCTAAATATAATAATGTATCAACAACTTTAATCAACATGTCAAATCCTGAACTTGTTGATATCCAGTCATCACTGTTAGAGGAGGAAAAGAAGCTAAAAACTAAGGAAGAACCAAGAACCTCTAGAGATGAACATGCATTATATGTTGGCAACAGGTACAAAGGCAAGAAGGATCGGCTCTTTTGTGACTTTTGCAAAAGAACCGAACACATCAAGAAGTTCTGTCATGCTAGAAAGAGGTCCCAAAAGGCCTATCTAGTTGCAATCAAAGAAGAAGAAGAAAATGGAACAAAGGAAGAATAATAATAATAAGAATACCACCAAATCTCATCAGTCCTTCTATTCAAATAGAATTTTTTAGCTTTGTATTTCCTAGGCCCTAGTGCTTCAAACATAAACTTATAAAATTCTCAAATAGGCCTTGTACTAAAGTCTCTATACACTTTGTGAGGCCCCTGCTATAGCCTCTAGATGACCATCATGTTTGTGGTACCCACACTTAGCCTTTTCTATGACAGCCTCTAGTGTTTTTCCATGTTTATAGTGTGCCCACACTTTGTAGGCGTTGCTTTCACTAAAGCCTCTACACACTTTGTACTTCTGGTTGTGATTGAGGAGGGGTGTCACATACACAAGAGGCAACCTCTCAGTTGAAACACCGCAGCCTCACTGCAGCTCTCTTACATCTCAAGGATTGGCCCCAAGATGCATTGCCTCAACATATAAGACACACGAAACATAATCCACTCTTTGACTTATCAAATGATCTAAGAGTTGATATTCCCTCACTAAACTTACCCCAAGGAACTGCTCGTCTAACCTTCAGCAAAGGACTTCCTCACACTCTCAGTCCTGGTCAATGTTCAGCATACAAGTGCTATGCATCCAGGAGATTATATCATATGGCATGCAAAATGCAAATGTGTATGCCTATTGTGCACAAATATTTTATTTTAAACCAAATCATCAAAGTGGAGTGTAAAATCAGCCCTTCAATGATTTTCAATCTACTCGTTGTTGCTGCATTACTAGAAACTACCACTGAGTTACCTCATGCTAGTAACCTCTTAAAACTTAAATGATTTAATCACCTTATATGATGTGCATAACCAAAATATCATACTTTACTTCATTTTCGCACTTAAACGCTTCCACAACTCTTTTTTCCCCTACCGTTTATGTGTTGCATCGTTGCATAGGAGTAGGCTTTTTGTTTTTTGTTATTTTTTATGTATAAAGCAATAAAAATGCACTAAAACATAAAAAAAAGGGTGAGCTAAGGCTATACCTCATGCCTCAACCTTGCCAAACATGCACGAGCATTAATCGTATTTTTTCCTACTTTTTGGAGCACAAAAACCCATTTTCCCCCTTTTTTCCATTTTTTCCTATTTATTTATATATAAAATAGTTTATTTTCTAATCTATGATTATTGACTGACTATGAAAGTTGAAATATTTTTTTATCATAATTTCATTCCATGCGCATCTCTTTTCCCCACCTGAAACCAACAAAATCTTTATTTTTACTCTAAAAATGCACTTTTTGGGATGTAATTTAATTATTGTGACTATTTATCATTACGGGTTTACATTTCTTTTATGCACAACCCTCAATCATAATCCGAACAAGATCCAAACAATTTTTTGTTCCATATGAATTTCATTTAGACCATCAAAACATAAAAAAGAAGCAAATTTCCTTTGTAAAAATGAGGCATACCGCTTATGCGTGTGTTGTGGGTTTTTTAATATTTGATACGGATTGCCAATGGACCATCCAATGATCATTCTTCAGTGTTGAATGCCTTCCCTCAGCTTCCTCTTGATCTTGGACAAATCCCAGACAAGCATTCTTCAGCCCCTCTTCTTCTTGACTTCTTCCACATGAATTGCCTCTTAGGGGAGAAAGAGGGAGGAGAGAGAAAGACTGTTTATTTACCTTCTGATCCAGGCAGCCATATTAGGGCTGGAGGTGGCGATTGGAATTGAAGAAAGAATGTAGATCACTGCTCCCCATTGGTTTAGGGGTTGCATTGAGGTGGCATAAGCCCCTCTCCCTCTCCCTCCATGGAATCGTCACCCTAAAGCTACCTCCATTTTTTTCGCCATGTGAAACCCCTCCCCCCCCCCCCCCCCCCCCCCCGGGTCGCGTAAGAATTTGGAGGGTTGGGAGACCCCAAGGGTCACCCCCTTCCTTCTCAAGTCCTTTTACACTTGACTTCTTTGGTCTTTGGCCCCGAGCACCCCCATTCGACTGTCCAGCCTCCAATTCGACTCCCAGAAATTACTGTATATCCATCTTGGGCATCTGCGAAAGTCTCATTTGACATCTCAAGAAATTATACAAATTACCCAACCATCACTCGATGGGTCTTTAAAGCACTTTTAGAACTCGTCGGGCTGCTTGCTGCTTAAAATCGACTCAATTGCCTATTGCACCTTTGATAGAGTTTATTTTTCCCTTGAAATTTGGATTTTTTGGCAAATTTTAAGTTCCTTTCGGAGGCAAAATTCCACCCTCTCAAATGGGCTTGTCCTTTGGGGCCTAAAGGGGATCATCTTTGGTGGGGTTCAACATGGAGGGTGTCATTCTTAAGGGGCTCCTCTTGGAGGGGCTCATCATGGATGTCATCAAGGGACTTAAGGTGGTGGGGCTAGGGCTTGTCGGTTTGGAGGGGCTCAACGTGATAGAGCTCTATCTAAAGGGGCTTGGCCTAGAGGGCTATAGTGTTGACTTGGAGGGGTTCATCCTTGAGGGGATCCTCTAGGGGGAGGGGCTCAACATGGTGGGAATCAAGGCGATGGGGTAAGACCTGGAGGTGCTCGCGTGAGTGGGACTATGTCCTACTAGGCCATTGCTTGTGCTCTCTATGAGCATGTGTCCCTCTCATGTGGAACAAGGGATCTTGGGTTGGTTCATCAATAGTGAAGAGTAGGGACAGCAAGAATTTCTCGCATGCATTGGTCTGAGATATCAACAAGATTTAGTAACTTGCCATACCATAGCCAAAAGTTGTGCAAGCTATGGAAATCTCTGGGTATGACTGTCTTATGAGCATGAGCTGCAAAAAAATGTGTCCTCACAAAACTCCATGAGAAGTCCTTTACAATCTACTGAAGATATAAATTTCAAGCATTCTCCATCTCATGTCCATGGCCCAATCCTCACAGATTTTGCAAACCAACCTTTGGAAGTGCAATTGTGGTATTGTAGGCTACATGCAATTTTCTATCCTACATAGCTCTCCAAGCACTACCTAGTGAGCTTGGTACCTTATGCACCTTGAATGAGATAGAGGAATCAAGCCTGAACCAAAGGCCAAAGAGAGTCCTTACCAAGTGGCGAAGGGTACTATCTTACACTTACAAACTACATGCCGCTTGGTGTTTAGTCTCAAAGACAATAACATGGGATGAGGACAACCACCAAGCCATATAGGCTTCCCCTCACAATGGGTAGCCACTTACTGCTTGGTGGTGACCCTCAAAGACAATGACATGGGATACCACTGAGAAAGGGAGCCTTCTCTTGGCCATGGGTTGTGAGACTTCCATTGGTGATAAGCATCGCTTGGTGTGGACCATCGGACTCAAAAACAAGAAAAGAGGGTCACCACCAACAAGCAAGGGGGTAGCTTGTGGCAAATGGATTGCCACAGATTTCTTGTTGGTGGTGACCATGAAAGACCATCTAGCAAATTAAAACCTTGGTATGAGGACCGTCACCATGGTTGCCAAAATCTCAAGTATGCAGAACTTGAGGATGCTTATTGGATATAAAACACAACCTTACGGGCAAATAGATCACTATGGAATTGGTGCTCAAAGAATATTTGTTTCGCGACAGATCCTTAATGAGAATGGGTTAGATATATTATCCTTCTAGGGGCAGGCTCAATAAAATTCTTAAGAGATGGCTAGCTAGGTAAGAAGTAGAGTAGAGGACCAAGTGACGGCAAGAGTAAGAAATCTACAAAATGCATGTAGAGTCCACTTTGGAGGACCAATGGTAGTAACTGCTTTGTGGTGTGAGGATCGACTATTTCGCATTAACTTATTAAAGGCATGGGCATTAAGTATCAAGTGCTTTTGCATTAACATGCTATATTTTTTAGCTTTGTTTTGGATAGGTCCCTATATGGGACATGATGGAGGGCACTACCAAGACATGTGCTTATTTCTAGGGGTTCAACAAAAGTAAAAATAACGTATTATTCACTGAGAATAGCCGTGTATATTTAGGCTATTGATTCCCACTCTTTGTTGATCGATTTGGGCCATTGATCCTTGTGTGAGATAGTATTGTGGCCCATCACCATTATCAAGAAAAAGGGAGATAGAAATTAGAATCCTACGAGGGGTGTCCCTATCATTATAGGTCTATCGTTTAAAGAGGTACCATTGAGTGTATACGTACAAATAGTTTATCATTTAGGGTATGCCTTACACTCATGCTTTCTTGACCTCCTTTGATCATGTATGCTCTCTTGCATCAGGTGCATCTTCTCTCGTCTTGCTCTTGCTTTGGGACTACTTGATTGCCCTTTCTCCCTTAATGTGGTAGATCAAGGAACCAACCCGAACACTGGCTCTTCATGCAAGGTGCCATCCAGTAATGCAGCAAGTGTGGACTACTTGATTGCCCTTTCTCCCTCAATGTGGTAGATCAAGGAACCAACCCATCCAGTGATGGACACTGGCTTTTCATGCAAGGTGCCATCCAACAATGTAGCAAGTGTGGACTAATTTTGACTTGATTGCCCTTTCTTCCTCAATGTGGTAGATCAAGGAACCAACCCATCTAATGATGGGCATTGGCTCTTCATGCAAGGTTCCATCCAACAATGTAGCAAGTGTGGACTACTTTTGACTTTGTGGAATTTCTGATTCTGTGAGTGGCAAGTGAGAGGGGCCTCCAGAAAATGGTAAGTCATCTTATCTTTCTTTGCATGCTATGAAGCCCCCATAGGCCTTGAACACACTTGAATGTAGTGTGGTTCACCATCAAGAAAGGAAGGATTCTCCCTATGCTAAAGAGCGCCCACATCACTTGTTTTTGAAATCGTGTTCACTTGAATATAGTATGTGTCACCATCCATTGAGGTAGGCCCCTGACTAGGGTTGCACACAAAGAGCATTGCTTGGTGTTAAGCTTCATGCGTACTTGAATGCAATATGGGTCACCACCAAGCAAAGGACAATGCTCCCCAGGTTTAAGAGCTCCCACATTGCTTGGTTTTGACCCTCCTATGCACTGAATGCCATATTTATGGGTCACCACCGAGCCATGGAGGCTTCTCTCTAGGCTTAAGAGCTCCCACATCGCTTAGTGTTGACCCTTGTGTACATTTGAAAGCCATATGGTTCACATGGATCATGCCCAAGCAAGGGAGGATTCTCCCTAGACTTAAGAGCTCTCACATTGCCTGGTTTTGACCCTCGTGTGCACTAAACATAGTATGGGTCATGAACCAGCCACAGGGGGTTCACTCATAGTAATGAAGATATGTCACCTGCATGCAAGGACTTCTAAAAACCCCCTATTTATGAATCTTGTAAGACTAATATATCCCCATATTTAAGCTTATAAGATATATACATGTATGACTTTTTATGTATCCCCTTTCTTACATGTAAGACTTCATAGAACATATACTAACTTTCTTTTTAAAAGTTGGAATTATCCTAAGCAATTAAAAGTATCAAAATGGTCATATCACAAAGTGATTTATGTAATGGCACTTGGATACCATTGAAGTATGTGTCACAATGTTTTTGAGTGTCTGTGCCCCCTTTCCACATGAGGAGAGAGAGTAGGGAAATCAAACCTCTTTATACTTAAAGTAACTATACCAAGCCGACACCAAGCTCTCTTTGGAAGGAGTGGAGTTGAATCTCTCTACCAAAACCATGGGAGAGTGCCAACTCCCCCCCTCCCACACTATGACTAATTCAATAACCCTACTATGTGAGGGTTTAAGTTTTTAACCTTACTTGTCAAGGTCTCTTGTATGCCATGAAAAAACTAATCTATGGAGAGAGGTGATCAAATGTATCCCCCCCTTCTTTTTTCCCTCTATCCCCTCCTTAATTTTAAGTTCAATATAGGAAATTAAGAGGGGTCCACCTCTAATGTATACACTTAAGTGTCCCCTTCCTGTTGAGATATCGAGCTCCACTCGTGATACGCCAGGGTGACCGTTGTGTATTTATGTCACCGACTTGTCAGTTGCAGACGCGGTTGGTACACCGCCCATGAATAATAGCTACATGATAGTTATCCTTATCTACTCTAGTTTGTGGCTTAGTTAGTATGCCACCTTAGTTAGTTGAGTTTGGTTTGAGACCCATATATAGGGTTCTTCTATTTCTTTGTACTAGAGTTCTTTTGGCTTACACAACTAAGAAGAGGAAAACTATTTTCAGCCTCCACTCTTGTGTGTCTTCCCCCATTGTGCAAGCAAGAAAGCTTCAAGCGAGACTCCTTCCTTATCTCCCACAATCTTGACATGGTATCAGAGCCTTGTTCGTGGTAAGGAGCTCAAGAAAGCAAGCCAAGCTCGCGGTGTTCTGGTAAGAGGAGCAGTGTTGCTTTCATTTTCTGTTTTGGGAGTAGATCTCTGCAGGTAGCACAGCCGAAAATTGCAGGAGTGCATTGTCTCAGGTTGAGACGCCCTTCGCGGTGAAGCAAGAGGGCAGTATATGCTGCGGGAAAGAGCTTTAGCTCTTGGCGACCCTGTTTTTTTTATTTGAGGCCATTTCGGGGCCCGTTTTGGAGGCGGAAGTTTTCTGCACGCACTCAAAAAAAGGCTCAGTTTTATGTTGTTCAACCACTATTCTACAGGTCGGTGAAAAGTTACTGTAGAAATTGCATCGTATGCTTGTGCACAGAGACATTGGGAGTTTCAGAATCATCCTTGGTTCCTGTTTATGCAAAATCGTCACTAGGAAGTGACTGTGTGGTCAAATACCACTTTCGCCAGTTTTGCAGATTTGCCCTTGTGAGGGTGAAGCTGAGTTTTTGCAGTGACAGAATTTTTCGTAGTGTTCTGTAATGGCGTCTGATTCTCTTTCACAGATTGTAACTGAAAAGCTTGACAAGAACAACTTCCAGGCATGGAAGTTTAGAATGACGAATTTCCTTATGGGAAAAGGATATTGGGAATTTGTTGCAGGAAATGAAGAAGAACCAGTTCTTCCTGATGTTCCCAATCAACAGCAAATGCAGGCATTCAAAGCATGGCATGAGAGAGCCAGGAAAGTTATGTACTGGCTATCTATCAACATTTCAGACTCTATGATTGTGCATATTCAGGATGCAAGTACGCCAAAGGAGGCATGGGATACTCTGTCAAAGATGTATAGCACAAATATGCAAGCCAGGAAAATGCAGCTCAAGCAAGAGTTACACAATGTGCAAAGAGAAAATATGAGCATCAATGACTACCACATGAAGGTGAAGAAGATTGCAGATGCACTTGCTTCCATTGGGTCGCCAGTGGAAGATGATGATTTAGTTTCTGTGACCTTGAATGGTCTAGGAAAGGATTATGCACAGTTTCGGACATCCATTTCAGTTCGTGAAAGATTTCCTGATTTTGAGGAGTTGATTGCTCTTCTAATTTCTGAGGAACAGAGAAATGGTGGTGCATCTTCTTCAGGAGGAACTTCAAAAGAAGCTGTCTTCTACTCAAATACTGGAAGAGGTAGAGGCAGAGGTAAAGGAGGCCGATTTGAGGCCGTGGCAGAAATCAGAATATGCAGCAAACTCAAGAAAACTAGTCCTATGGAGGAGGACATGGTAACTCTAGAGGCAGGGGGAGCCAAAGAGGTCGTGGTGGATGGCAAAGAGGCCAAAATGCAAACAGTAATGTTGAATGCTACTATTGTGGTAAAATGGGTCATATGGCTAAAGACTGCTATAAAAAGCAGAATGACATCATGAATGGAAAACTGCAACATGGGAATTATGCATCTTCTAGTAGACAGGGTGATGACAGAAATGAGCATTTGTTTATGGTGCAGCACATGAACAATTCTGTGACAAGTGCAGAAGAAAGCAATGATGTATGGTATGTTGACTCAGGTGCATCAAACCACATGACAGGTCATGCAGAATGGATGGAGGATGCAAGAAAAATGGAAAAACCAGGATTTGTGGAGACTGGTGATGATACTGCACATCCTATTGTGTAGATTGGAAAATTTCCTTTGTCTATGCAGGATGGGAAAAAGAAATACTTGTCCGATGTATTTCATGTCCCGAATATCACCAAGAATCTGGTTTCAGTTGGTCAAATGGTTGAGCAGGGCTTGCAGGTCAGATTTAATCCTCATGGATGCTTTGTTGAGGATATGAAAAATAAAGGTCGCTTGATAGCAAAAGGAAAGAAGAAGGGCAGAATGTTTACATTGGATGCATACATGTCTGAATTGAGTGCAGCAATGTTTGCACATGGGACCGGTGTAGTTGCAGATATTGATATCTGGCATAAATGCATTGGTCATGTTAATGTACAGCGACTTAAATCAATGCAGGCCCAAAATATTGTTGCAGGATTGCCAAAATTCAAGGTTGCAGAAATGCATAAGGTATGTGAAGCCTGTCAGTTTGGAAAACAGGCAAGGAAACCATTTCCTAGACATGTTCAAGAGAGTGAAAAGCCATTGGAATTAATCCACTCTGATGTGTGGACTACTAAAGCTACATCTCTTGGAGGCTGTCATTATTTTGTCACTTTTATTGATGACTATAGCAGAAAAGTTTGGGTGTATTTTATGAAAAAGAAAAGTGAAGTTTTTGGGCATTTCAAAACCCTTAAAGCTATGGCTGAAAAAGAAACAGGTCTGCAAATAAAATGCCTAAGGTCAGATGGAGGGGGAGAGTACCTCTCAAATGAGTTTGCAAAGTTCTTACAGGAGCATGGCATAAAGCAGCAATATTCATGCAATTATACCCCACAACAAAATGGAATTGCAAAAAGGAAAAACAGGCATATTGGAGAGGTATCTCGTGCCATGCTCAATGAAAAAGACTTGCCAGATTTTTATTGGGCTGAAGCAGTTGCTACAGCAGTCTATATAATGAACAGGACTCCCACTGCAGCAATACATGGGATGACTCCAGAGGAGAGGTATACTGGTAGGAAACCAGATATTTCTCATTTGAAAATTTTTGGTTGCATTGCCTATGTACATGTGCCAGATGAGTTGAGATCCAAGTTGGATCCAAAAGCTGAGAAGTGCATCTTTATTGGTTACTCTCTGCAGCAAAAAGGGTATAGATGCTATAACCCTTCTACTCGTAAGTTTACAGTGAGCAGAGAAGTTTTTTTTGATGAGATGAGTAGATGGTATAAACCAATAAATGTGATTGATGATGTAGATGCACAAAATGGTAATTCTGCACAGAATTCACAGCAGCAGTCACAAAATATTAGTGGACCTGGAGCGTCCTCTAGCAGTGGTTCACATTCTTCGCCGTGGACAGGCAGATTGAGATTAGGAGAATCTTCTCAAAGCAATGCAGATAGTGGTATGCAGGTATCACGAAAAGGAAAAGAGAAGGTTGATCAGCCCATGTTTGATGTGAATGCAGGTCACTCTTATGTGGATGGTGAATCCAGTGGCTCAGAACAAAGCATTGATGATGAGTTGGGTATTCCTTCTATTGTTACACCTGGAGTAAGGAAGACCAGGGATGTTTTGAGAGCACCTGGGAGTGAACCTACTTTGCGCAGGTCTACGAGAGCTAGGTATCCTGTAGATAGGCTGAAATATGATGGATTTACAGCCATTCACTATGCATATATGGTCAAAGTGATACAGGAACCAGAACCCACATCTTTTGAGCAAGCCATGGGAAAAGAAAAATGGGAGAAAGCCATGGATGAAGAAATGGATGCCTTGGAAGCAAATGCTACATGGGAGTTAGTACATTTGCCTAAAGGTAAGAATGCAATTGGCTGTAAGTGGGTTTATAAGGTGAAGCACAATGCAGATGGTTCTGTGAACAGATACAAGGCAAGATTAGTAGTCAAGGGGTATGCACAAACATATGGCATTGACTATGAAGAAACATTCAGTCCAGTTGCAAGGATGGCAACTGTAAGAGCAGTCATTGCTATGGCTGCATCAAAGGGATGGTCTTTACATCAGATGGATGTAAAGAATGCCTTCTTGCATGGTGATTTGCAAGAAGATGTCTATATGGAGCAGCCACCAGGTTATGTGCATGCTGTTCATCCTGAGTTTGTTTGCAAGTTGAAGAAAGCCTTGTATGGCTTGAAGCAAGCACCTAGAGCATGGTCTGACAAGATAGGACAGTATCTTGTCACTATTGGCTTTCAAATTTCCAAGGCAGATTTCTCACTTTATGTGAGAAAAACAGAGAAAGGTATTATGCTACTTGTCATTTATGTTGATGATTTGATTATGACAGGTGACAATGATGAAGATATCCTTTATGTGAAAATGCTATTGAAGCAGAAGTTTGAGATGAAGGATTTGGGAGAGCTGCGTTATTTCTTGGGCATTGAGGTGATTAGATCACCAAGTGGGATACAGCTCTTGCAGAGGCAGTATGGATTGGACATGCTGTCCAAATATGGGATGACAGGCTGTAAGCCTATTTCAGTTCCTTTGGAGCAAAATGTGAAGCTGAGCACAGATGCAGGTGAGCTTCTAGAAGACCCTACTATGTACAGACGCATAGTAGGAAGTTTGATTTATATGACTATTACCAGGCCAGATTTGAGCTATGCTGTTGGATTGGTAAGTTAGTTTATGCAGGCTCCAAGGAAACCACATTTGGATGCGGCTAGACGCATACTCAGGTATGTGAAGTCCACATTGCAGTATGGACTATTTTATGAGACTGGGGTTCAGATACAGTTGCATGGATACACTGATGCTGATTGGGCTGGTAGTATTTCTGATAGACGATCTACCAGTGGATATGTGTTCTCTTTTGGGAGTGCTGCAGTCACTTGGAGCAGCAAGAAACAGCCTACAGTTGCCTTGTCGAGCACAGAGGCTGAGTACAAGGGTGCAGCAATTGCTGCATGTGAGGTAGCTTGGTTGCATAAGCTACTTTATGATATGCATCAATCTACAGATGGACCAGTTGTCATTTATTGTGACAACATGAGTAGTATACACTTGGAAAATAACCCAGTCTATCATGCTAGAACAAAGCACATTGAGGTGCATTATCACTATGTGCGAGAGAGGGTTTTACTAGGTCTTATTGATCTAGTTTATGTTAGCACAGAGGATCAGGTAGCTGACATATTCACGAAGGCATTGGGCGCAGAGAAGCTGCGCAAGTTCAGAGACCTGCTTGGTGTGCAGGAATTGGGATTGAGCTCGAGGGGGAGTGTTGAGATATCGAGCTCCACTCGTGATACGCCAGGGTGACCGTTGTGTATTTATGTCACCGACTTGTCAGTTGCAGATGCGGTTGGTACACCACCCATGAATAATAGCTACATGATAGCTATCCTTATCTACTCTAGTTTGTGGCTCAGTTAGTATGCCACCTTAGTTAGTTGAGTTTGGTTTGAGACCCATATATAGGGTTCTTCTATTTCTTTGTACTAGAGTTCTTTTGGCTTACACAACTAAGAAGAGGAAAACTGTTTTCAGCCTCCACTCTTGTGTGTCTTCCCCCATTGTGCAAGCAAGAAAGCTTCAAGCGAGACTCCTTCCTTCTCTCCCACAATCTTGACACTTCCAACCCTCCTCCCCGCTCACACTCACGTGATACCCTACAACATCTATAGTGAACCCCTTGGGGAACCAGTCAAGGAGGCTTCTCCCTAGATAAGAGCTCCCACATCTCTCGATTTTGACCCTCATATATACTTGAACATAATATGGGTCACCAGTAAGCAAAGGAGGTTTCTACCCAAGTGTAAGAACTTCCAAATTGCTTGATTTTGACCCTCATGTCCATTTAATGTCATATAGGTCACCACTGAGCAAGGGAGGCTTCTCCCTAGGGTTAAGAGATCCCATATTACTTGGTTATGCCCCTCGTGTTTGTACATTGAACACCATATGGGTCACCATTAAGAAAGGGAGCCATCTTCCTAAGCTTATGGACCCCCACATTGCTTGATGTTGACCCTTGTGTGCATTGAATGTCATATGGATCACCACAGAGTGAGAAATCCTTATTGCTAGGCTTATAGGCCCCCATATCTCTCTTGGTGTTGACCCTCGTGTGCACTAAACACTGTATCGGTCAGCATAGAGTGAGTGAGCCTTCTCCCTAGGATTAAGGGTGCCCATATCAATTGGTGTTGACCCTCTATACACTTGAACATAGTATAGGTAACCATCAAGCAAAGGATGATTTTACCTAGGCGTGAGACCTCCCAGATCACTTGGTGTTGATCATGTGTACACTTGAATGCCATATGGTTCACCATCAAGTGAGGAAGGCTTCTAGCTAGGGTTAAAGTTTCCTGCATTGCTTGATTTTAACCTATGTGTACATTGAATATCATATGGGTTAGTATAGAGTGAGTGAGCCTTCTCCCTAGGCTTACGGGCCCCCACATTACTTTGAGTTGACCCTCATGTGCACTAAACACCATATGGGTCACCATAAGCAAAGGAGGCCTCTACCTAGGTGTAAGAACTTCCAAATTCCTTGGTTTTGACCCTCATGTGCATTTAATATCATATGGGTCACCAATGAGAAAGGGAGGCTTCTCCCTAAGGTTAAGAGCAACCATATTACTTGGTTGTGACCCTCATGTTGTACATTGAATACCATATGGGTCACCATTAAGCAAGGGAGTCATCTTCCTAAGCTTACGAACCCCTACAATTCTTGATGTTGGCCCTTGTGTGCATTGAATGTCATATGGATCACCAAAGAGTGAGAAGCCTTCTTGCTAGGATTATAGGCCCCCATATCTCTTTTGGCATTGACCCTCGTGTGCACTGAATATATACAATTTGTTCCATACTAACACTAGCAATTTGCTTCACATTATCCTTCATCATAGATTGAGCTTCAGACCATTTTGTAAAGTATTTTGTCGCCACAATAATATAACACTTCCGTGTAGTGGACAAAGAATGCACAAGTCCAACAAAAACGATGTCCAACTTCTCAAAGGGAAAAGTTACAAGAATAGATTAAGCAATTGCTTATGATTTTCCCTAGCATCATATCTTTATCACAACACTTATTATATATAACACTATCTTGGAAATTTTTTGGCTACCAATAGTCAGTATGTAAAGCTTTATGGACGGTGAGTTATCTAGCAAAATGGCCTCCATATGCTGAATCATGACATTCCTCTAGAATAAAGGGTACCACATCATGCACCACACAATGATGATAAATATCATCCACACCTTTCCTATATAAGACACTAGCTATTATTGAAAAGCAAAGTGCTTATTGCTTAATCTTACTCTTCTTGAATTTACAAAGATTTTATGTTGGGTTTCCTATTGATAGATAGTGCATGATAGATGCATACCATGATAGGATAGAGGCTGCATCAATCTTGTGTAAATCGTCACAGTCACTAATATTAGCCCACTCTTCCCTAGGCTCACCAAAATCTACTAGAAACTCTATGATACCCTACAACTTTGGTGGCTTACTCCTCATCTCATAGTCACTCTTGCAAAGAGATCAACCACTTGGCTAGGTGATCAGGGGGTTGAAGCTTTTTTTGTAATAATAAACGCAACCCCTCAGTCTTGGTGAAGAACACCACCTTCTTAGAAAGAATATAGTATCTGAACTTCTTGGTGGCGAACACCATAGACAAGAAAATCTTCTCCAAATAGTTGTAACGAAGCTCTGAAATCGCCAACTTCCAACTTGTGAATGCAATAGGATGATAAAGTTGTGCCACCCAAATTTGGCATAGCTAACAACTAATACTATGCCTTATCTGTAGATGTGAATATATAGAAAACCTCACCCATGTTTGGAGATTTTAAAACCACAGCTTTTGATAGTTCCATTTTAACATCCTCAAATGCAACTTTTCATGCTTCTGTCCATTCAAAAACATGGTTGTGAGATAAAAGATTTGTTTACTGCATAGCAGAGGAAGTGAAAAAAGAGACATCAAGAGGAAAAGCGCAAGGTGAAAAAAAGGAAAAGGCGCCTCACAAGAGAACGGGCTGAAAAAAAATCTAAAAGCATGGGAACAACCACCAGGAGTCAAAGGTGCAACCATGGAAGCTGAAAAAAAGCCAAAAGCAAGAAGGTGCACCTTTAAATGTAAAGGCGCAGCCAAAATCTTTGTAAAAGAGCGCCAGGCTCCCTCCTATGCAATTTATAACCATGAACGAGTAGTAGGACTAAGCTAGGAAGTTAGGATAAAGGGAAAAAGGGCGGTCGGTCGTGTAAAAAGGGGATGACCGCCCAACGGAAAGAGGGCATGTATATAAGCCAAAAAATTAATTAAAATTCTAATTCTTGGTGTGTGGAAAAAAACTTCTTCTTCTTCTTCTCTCTTTATTTCCTTCTTGTGTGTGCTTGAGTGAGGGAGTGCAAGAGAGGGAGGGAGTGAGTGTGTGAGAGTGAGGGATCAAGGAGAAGAAGCTCCCCATCTCCTCTCTTCATCTTCTTTTCTTCTCCTCTCTTCTCTTGTCTCGCTGCGCGGCTATGGAGGATGGAGCTTGATGGAGAGGGATTGAGGTTGCTCGAGCTTGCATCAAGGATCATGGAGCTATCAGTGTGCAAGAAAGAGGAGAGTACTCGATCGAGCATCAAGGTAAGCTCACTACACCCCATGGATAGGGAGAGTGCATTGACTATGTGAGAGGTAGCCATGGCCGCTCGGCTTGAAACGCTTGACCAAAGCTTTTTGTAGGTCTTGGGCAAGAGAGCTCTCTTCATTTTGGTTCCATTGCTAGGACTAACGGATTTGAGCCTTTAGTGCCACACACTTCAAATCGAGCATGGAAGTAGGGTTTCATCCCCAAACCGGTGCTTGAGGTAGACAGGAGATTTAGGAGTGTTAATCTTCAAAACAAGTAAGTATTTCGGGTTTCTAATGTGTAGATGAGTAGGTTGATTCAGCGCCAGCATTGTCTTATGATTTTTGTTTGCATTAAGGTAGGATAGGACCAAAAGATTGTGAGAAAACGGTAGGGTTTTGTTGTTGTAAACAAAGCACAACCAGGAAAAGAGTTGGAAAAAGATGGGATTCCAGGCTTAATGACTAAAGAGGGTGAGTTGGTAGGTAAGAACTGAGTAAGGCAAGACCCTAAAGCCCCAATTATAGGGGGAAAGAGCTCATTTCTGCACACTGAGAGTGAAAGATAGAGCTCAAGAGAGAGAGAGAGTTGCATGTCAAAGAAGAGATCACACCTATTGATTCTGAGTTTTTCGACCACCCTAGGTGGATACAAACTTTCCTTGCTGTGTATTTTCTTTGGTCTGGAAAGTCTTGTAGGCAGCTGCAACCACTTTGTGGAGAAATCGGGAAAAATGCATCGCATCACACTATCATGCTCACAATCGACAGACCTTTTTGTCTTAGTTCAACTCCTAGAATCGGAGAGTTGGACCATCTGGCTATTGGAGTTGAACCATCTAACTATCAAACTCAGACCATCTGACTTGTCTAATTGGGCAAGTGAATAATCGGACAAATCAGACAAAACTTTGAGTCGGACTAGCCCGATCTGATCGGGCCATCCGATTGGACACTTTAGTCGGGACCAAGTCTGACTCCTAGAGTCAAATCACCTAGAAACGAGTCCAACTCTGGGAATTAGACCAACAAACCAGAATAAGAAAACACAGACCCAGGACCAATTCCACAACTTAGAGCCAGCCAGGATAGAAACCAAAACACCCTTGGAAACCCACCCTCACTCGTCAAAGCTAAAAACTAGAGGAAACCATGACTATACGGCCTAGAGGTAAACTCTAGAAGCCCAGTCACATAGTTAACTAGACTTGTAGTCCAAAGTTGGCCTCTAGATTGTAACCCAACCTTGATAGAGTGTAGAGGGAGCACGATAACCCTAGACAATCCTTAGGAGTGACCAGAGACCATGCTTAGAGCCATATTAGGTCGTAGACAAGAAAGGGGGATAGCTGGAATTGCATAATCATTTTGCAAGTGCACCCCACAATGATTTCTTCCACATAAGTGCACTGGAAAAGGACAAAAAGCTCGATTTTGCACCGTGCACAACAGAGCACCTAGCACTGAGTATACATAAGTGGAGGATGTTTTTCAATAACAAGGAATATGGTCAGACTTAATAACTCAAAGGTGCCAACCAATAGAAGTAGACCCCAAGACATAGACGAGTGCTCGAGAGCCCCATTGATAGGACCCTCTAAGACAGTAGGAGGATTGAAAGGACAATAATATTGAGGGAAAAGCGCTACCAGAGCTACTCGGATATATCGATAACCTTATGGAGCGGGAAGCAGAGACGATGTCAGGAGCAAACACAGACGAAGGAAACAATGAGCTGGGACTTGGGTGAATTCCAATTTGCGGTCCAGGAATATGACCTGCTAACTAGGATGGTAATCCACGGTAGGCTAGTAGAGGAGGTAGTGGCAAGTCTAGAGGAAGAGAGGAAAGTGGTTAGGAAAGCAGTGCAAGGCATAGGTGTGTACAATCGCGAGCAGAGAGCTAGGAAGCTATAGCAAGACATAGATGTGCACGAAGCTCGACGCGTACTAGCACTAACTGACAAAAGCAAGGCATGAACAAACAAAGAGAGAGAGAGAGTGCTAGAGGTAGATCTCATGCTAAGTGAGCTTGTGACCAAGTGGCTCATGGACAACACGGCTGCCAAACAGAGTGGAGTAGCGCTAGCGACCTCGCTGCTCTCATGCCTCCTTACAGTAGCTAAGTAGTTGCAGCCTAGTAGTGACCCGTATAGCTTCATAGAGAAGTTCGAGCAAGTTTGTGTGGCCAATGGTCTCACGGACCTTCCACAATGCTCCGAGTCTTTTAGGCTCTGCTTAGGTGACAAAGGTAGGACATGGTACACTAGCTTAGACGCAGCTGAGTGAGCAAACTTTACTTGCTTGAAGGACCTTTTTATCAAAATATTCTCGAAGGCATTCTCGGAGGCAAGGTATTTTGACAACCTTATAGTTTGACTCATGAACACCAGTCAAAAGGACAAGGAGGACATAAGAGACCATGTCACTCATGTGCATAGTCTCTTCAAGAGAATCCCAACGAGCGAGCGGCCCAATGAAAGAGCTGTCTCCATCATGTTAATAAATAGAATTTGTAGTGGGGAGTTGTACAAGGCTTTAGCGAGTAACTCTAGCTTGCAACGAGATGTGTTAGCTAGGGTCTTTGATGAGGCAATTAGGGTTGATGACCAGTTGAGAGAGAGAAGATCTCGAAGTTTGAACCACAACAACTCTAGCCAAAGGACCTCAAAGAGGACCATAACCTCTAACGAGGGATCAACCCCTAGCACGCAGGATAGGGGAAAGAGTGTAGATCAAGGCCAAGAGCTAGCTGAGGTGAGAAGGGACCTAGCATGACTGCAGGAATTGGTGAGGAAACCAATGCGACCACACATCCAATGTGTGCATTGTGGCGGCAAACACTTCCCAACTAAGTGCCTGGATCCTAGATCTAGGCCTTGCACCAATTGTGGTAGATTTGTGGCCATGATGCCATTCAAAGTTCGTGCAATCAGCCAAATGGGAAACATCAAGCTCAAGACTCTAGACGGCGAAGGAATAGGCTTCTTCAACATCATTGCACAAAAGCCCTTTGAGATATGGGGGATCTACTTCATTGGATACATTAGTCCCATAGCACAATACTCATAGGCAAGATATATCATCGTAGCAACTGACTATCTTACAAAATGGGCTGAGGCACGAGCCACCAGGAAGAATGATGCTAGGACCACAACGAAGTTCATATGGGAGAAGGTCATCTCACGATTTGGTTGCCTCATGGAATTAGTAAGCGACCAAGGCACTCACTTCATCAATGAGGTGATTGCCCACTTGCTCTCAACCTTCTTAATCATCCATAGGAAATCCTCACCCTACTACCCTCAAGCTAATGGCCAAGCAAAACCCATGAACAAGATCTTAGTCAATGTCCTTATGAAGGTAGTTTCCACTTCACGAAGTCAATGGGACAACAAACTTATGACAACATTATGGGCCTATCGGACAAGCTATAAAATAGTTGTGGGACACAAATCCTTTAGGCTAACCTATGGGAATGAGGCCATCTTGCCATTATAATTCTTTGTCCCTAGCTTGCGGATAGCAGTACAAGAGAGATGGGAAGGGAAGGAAGCATGGAGTGACCATCTCATGGAATTGGAAGGACTCACTGAGATCTTGCTCCTAGCCAAGATGTGGTTCGACAAGCACGTCAAACAATGTGACTTTGAGCAGGGAGACCTTGTTGTTCTCTACTCGATAAAGGGCCACAAGTAGAAAATGAAATTTTGAGGATTAGGACCTTTCTGAGTGTGCACCATTAGTAGGATGGGAAAATTAGAACTTGAAACCCTTGAAGGTGAGGGCATAGGCTTCTTTAATGCCAGTCACATGAAGAAGTACTGCCCTCCCACACATCCACTACATGAGCTCCCTATTCTAGAAGCCTTTGTCAATGTTTGCGCCACCATCACCAAACTAGAGGATGAGGATGAGGAGATAATAGTACTAGCATACTTGCGCATCGCGGCCATCATCTAGTGCACAAACACATTTGATGCCTTGATTGGCGAGGGAGCTGACCTCAATGTCTTGAGTTACGCGCATTGGACCCTCATTGGTCAGCCACAATTACAACCCACCAATGCTAAACTTAGCTCATTTGGGGGCAAGTCATATGCACTCCTAGGGAAGTGCAAGATCACAATCTCTATCGAGTCTGAGAGCCTACGCGTCATCTTTTATGAATTGCCAAATACAAAGGATGTAGGTCAAGAACTGCTGTTAGGATGCACTTTCAAGAAGCAAGCACACTGCAATGTGGACTATGATCTGTAGTGTATTCGTATTTCCATTGGCAACGTTTGAATCATGACAACTTGCAGCAAGGGCAATAAGGCTCCACCAAAGTCTGCTATGCCACTGATAGAGCTACCTAGGACCAAGCCTAAGGAGGGGGTCATGAGTCATCACAACCCACCCAAACTGCAAAACCACCACCAACTATGGCCATCCCCAAAGCCACAAAGCTCATGCTTAAATGGGTTCCAAGGAACCAAAAGCAACCTACTCATAGAAAGAAAACACAACCCCACAAGGCTAACAACTATCATTCGAAACCTAAGAGACTGACCCGACGCTATCGACGTAGGTGCACAATCAAGCCATGATGGATTGCCAAAGATCTATTGCCAAAGAGACTAACCCAATGCTATCGACGTAGGTGCACAATCAAGCCACGATGGATTGCCAAAGATCTATTGCAAACCTAAGGATACTATGAAGGCAACACTTGGATATGGGTGCAGAAGAAGGGAAATCCTAGAAGCATAGCCCAACCACAACCATCACTTGCCACCCCGCCCCTAGCCAGCCACACTCCATCTAAGGCAGTGACAACCCATGAAACCCAAGCTGCAAGACCCATAGAACCCACGATGGTTGTGGTCATCGAACCCCGACCAATATATCAATCGAGACAATATCTTGATTCCCTAGAATCATCCAATGTGAAAGTACATGGATCTAGAGCATGGCAGTTAGTTATGGTGGATGAAAGGAGAAGAGTAAACTCATGATGGAGGAGACAAAGACACTATTTGTTACACGAGTGAATTAGGTTCCAAGATTGATACTTGGACTCATAAACACAATCTTGTGTATGTGGACAATGACACTGACACTTTACTGATAAGAAAAGAGTACTATCATTGCATTAAGAAAAGGAAGCAAGTACAATGCTTTATAGGAAAGTAGGAAACTGCAGTAGGCACCACTGTGCATATAGGATAGGTAAGCCTGCATGTCCTTGGCCCTGAAGCTCCATACAAAGAGCCTGTCAGTGAGTGTGATTGCTGAATCTCAACACCGCTCCTCAATCACAACTAAAAAGGCACAAATTGTGTAGAGGATGTAATGAGAACCACTTGCAAAGTGTGGGCACACCACAAACATGGTAGACACCAGAGGCTATGGCAGAAAAGGCTAAGTGTGGGCACCAAAACATGATGGACATCCGGAGGCTGTAATAGGGGCCTCACAAAGTGTATAGGGACTGTAATGCCAAGTTACATGAGGAGTTTACAAAGCTTATGGCAGGAAGCATTAGGGCAAGGAAATACAAGGCTTTTAAAACAGTATATCAGAGTAATGAGAGTAGAAGGACTGATGAGGCTTATCCTTCCGATCCTGGTGGTCTTCATCTTCATCTTTTGGTCTATGGTCTTCTTCTTCTTTCATAGCTGCAAGATAGGCCTTTTGGGACCTCTTCCTAGCATGACAGAACTTCTCAATGTGTCCTGTCCTTTTGCAGAAGTCACAGAAGAGCGGTTCCTTTTTACCTTTATATTTGTTGTTTACATATAACATTTGTTCATCCTTTGAAGTGCTAGGCTCTTCTTTGCTTTTAAGTTTCTTTTCCTCCTCTAGCAAGTTGAGGATCAAGCATATTGGTTAGAGTGGTTGATACATTATCATAGGCAGGAGGCAGACTTTTTAACAAGACACCAATACAAACATCTTCATTCATTTTTAGCTTTATCCCTGCAAGTTGAGTAAGCAGGCTTTCCATGTAGTTCAGATGGGATGCCAGGGATGTACGAGACTTCATATCAAGTCGGAAAAATTCAATCAATAGACCATACTTAGACAACTTTGAATGTGCACCAAATAAGGTATCCAATTTGTCCGAAGTGTCATGGGACATGTCACAGGCATCCACATGATGGATGTAGCTGTCATCCAATTCCAGCTTAATGATGGCTTTTGCCTTGTCATCATTCTTCTGCCAAGTAACTGCAAGGTCGGCATCCCGAGGTTTATTCTCTTTGCCATTGGTAATGGCCCAAAGACCCTTCTTCATCAGAATGAGCTTGATGCGGGTTTGCCAGGTGTGAAACCCGACTCCCTTGAACCGAGCATTTGGAGAGTCTTTTCCCATGTTGGATGGCTGAAGCAGTAGCAAATCAGCACCAATTTCTTAGATTTCAGCAGCAAAAGAGTTGGTTGTGTCACAAGACACAAGTGCTAAGAGCACTAGATGAGTGTCAATGGACACTATGTTTGTATCTTCTTTCTTGAGTCTTCCAAATCTGCAAAATTCTTCAAGATCTTCAAAATCCAAATCTTCCCCTCCCCGATTTGATGCAGGGAAATTCAGATTTAGTAGGATTTAGCTTGGTTTAGTACCAAGAGTGAGAAACTGAGAGAAAAATGAGCTTGAGAGATTTTGGCTATGGTGGAATTAGGGTTTCTAAGATAGGGGCTTGGTTTTTCAGCTGCTGCTGTGAACTCAATACTTGATCATTTTCAAAAGTTTTTTTATGAAAATCAAGCTTACTTCAAGGGCTATCAAATCCCCATAGCAATTGACAGATCATGGGCAGTACAACGTGCGCAGAGAGCTTAATCAGAAACGGCACAGATCAGGACAGGCACAACCAATTTCTCCAATGTCGGGGCCAGAGAGCAACAATGTGATCGATTGATATGCTAGGGTGGAGCGCATTGAGTAGAGAACAATCCCCTAGAAGGAAGCAGGAGCTGAAGTGGCCTGGTTGAGGAGTTATGGAAGCTCCAAGTGAGGTAGGTCCTGTCTAGCTATGGCAGACACAGGGCAGAGATTGAGAATTTTCACAATGCTGAGCTATAGACAGCCAAATATCATGGACTGATGTGATACAAGGAAGCTTTGTGATCTGGGGAACACTTTTCCAGAAGGAAGCTCCAAGAGATTTGACATGTGGAGAGAGATTCAGGAGCTTGAAGCAGGCAGGGTGCAGGCTAGCTATGGCTGCCAAGGAAGGTCAAGTAGAGATGGAGGTGAGAAATGGAACCATAAACTTGACTTCAGCATGGAGGTGAGCTAAGAGAGAGTAGAGGAGAGCTAAGCCATGCTCAGCTGAGCTCTGATACCATGTGAAAGTACATGGATCTAGAGCATGGCATTTAGTTATGGTGGATGAAAGGAGAAGAGTAAACTCATGATGGAGGAGACAAAGACACTGTTTGTTACACAAGTGAATTAAGTTCCAAGATTGAGACTTGGACTCATAAACGCAATCTTGTGTATGTGGACAATGACACTGACACTTTACTAATAAGAAAAGAGTACTATCATTGCATTAAGAAAAGGAAGCAAGTACAATGCTTTATAGGAAAGTAGGAAACTGCAGTAGGCACCACTGTGCATATGGGATAGGTACGCCTACATGTCCTTGGCCTTGAAGCTCCATACAAAGAGGCTGTCAGTGAGTGTGATTACTGAATCTCAACATCCAAGTCCAGAGAGCTTGGCACCCTAGTGGTTGCGCAAAAGGAAAGCAACAATGGAGTTACCCTCAATACCCCAAAGCAGCACTGGACACACGGATCAGACAACAAAGTTATCCTTAAACACAATATTAGTGAGTTTGCGAATCTCCCAAGTCCCATTTTTTGAATACTAAAAAGGTGGCACCCGGATAGCATGCCCATAAGTTTCTCAAAATCATATGATGTGACCTATCATTGGAAACCGCATGAAAATTTGAATCTATTGAGCTATAGAGTGCTTGATTTGGAGTTATAATGTTAAAGTTATGACAAATCCAAATATTTTACAATGTATCCCAAACTTATGGAAAATTTTCATAATCCCCAATATGTTGTTCTTAGATACACCACTGTCTAGTCCGCTGCCCCTTGAACCATCACTGTCTAGCTTAATTCCACCCCAACCACCAGTAGGTCCTAAGCCTTCCTATGAGCAACATTCATTTCTATCGATCACCAAGAACCTGCTGAGAATATGGGAGATGACTTGGTGACTTGCATCAAGCTCTTGGATAGCACCTTTACCACATTTGCTAGGAGTTATGAAAGACTTGACCTTGGCTTTCTTGATGAACCCCTTCCCTCTGATGTTCGTTCCTTATCCTACAGTTGGGAAGAATACGAGTTCATGATCGTAAAATCCCCCAAGGTTGCAAAGGAGTTGATTGATAATGGTGAAATCTCAAAAGAGCACGCACTCATCAAACGGCTAATAACATCATATCACAAGCCCCAGAGGCCTACATCACCAGTTGAGCTTGAGGAACTCACTCGCCTCGTTGATTGTGACTCATCGTTCTTACAAAAATGGTGTAACCTACGTCTCCAATGGGAGAAACGTGTGAGCGACGACGTGCGATTAAAACATCCAAGTATGACCCAACTTACGTAGCACCAATCTCTTCAGGGTCTTGGCCATCACTCGAAACAAATACCTAGACGACCAGGCCTTGGCCCACGCTTACATTGATCGCATCCTTACAGAAGAGGAGCTACATGTGGCTAGCCGCATTAACTCGAGTGATTTTCTAACTGATATCCTAACTTACATTACCCAAGTATGTGTTAGCCCTCGTAATCTCGATCGTCATGCCCACTTGGAATGCAACCTTGATTTCTACAATTAGCTTATGCCAAAGTAGATAGTAGCATATTGTGCTCAAATGCCTTGCCTCTCCCATGTCCAATGCTAGGAAGGATTCTCATCATTTCTTGAGAGGGGAGGAGGTAAGGTGATTAGGTGATTAAGAAAACATATCCAATAAGCAAACAAAAAGACTTAATCAAAGAAGCAGGAAAGAGTAAAAAGGGATGGAAAGAAAATGTTGAAAATGTTTTGGAATGAATAGGCTATTGCTCTAAATATTTCATGTATTTAATTCGGCTTGTTCATTCTCTTCACAGAAGAAAAATCAATTTCCTGCTTACCAAAAATCCATATGAGGAATACTAATGTTGGATTGTGGTAAATGACAAGTACCCATAATGGCAGGGTAGGATAAAGGTGGCAAACTCCCCTTTACAGAGGAAGAACAAATGAGATACAGCCTAAGTGTAGAAACAAGGGGCTTTCGCTAGTTCACCTTCAAACACACACTGAACCTTGATGAAGCCATCCTAGAGGAGTTGATTGTAAAGCAACTGGTAGACAAATGTGCCCTCCAAAAGTACATGGAGAAAGTAGGGCAAGCACTTGACTACAACAAGTGCACACAGTTCTTGAGAAGTTTTGATGATGCAAGGAACTACGACACAATAACCATCAAGATAGGAGAAGAAGAACATCAAGTTGAGGTACCACTAAGCATTGCAACGATCGATAAGGCCCTAGGTTTGGCCCCCAAGAAAGAAAAACCATCAAAGAGATGTATATGCCATGCTGGGAGTGAACAAGCATGATGTGCACACGGTGGACGGGATAAGTCTGGCAGACATCCCTAATCCAGAAGTAAGGATGCAAGCAAAGATGGCCCATGCCCTCTTCTCAGGACAGAGGTACAATGCATTTATGAATAGAATTGGCATGCCGCTGCTGGATATCATAGCCACCGGGTCCCCTAAAGAAGTGTACTGGAATGAGTCTGTCTTGAAAACCATCAAGAACTTGGCCGCCATCCTAGCCACAAGCGCAACACTAGTAGGAGGGGAGACCCCAGCCTCAACAGCTTGATCAACTCATAAGAAGCATGCCTCCAAGGCCTCCACAATTAGATTGGCCATGATAATCAACAAGCACATCACAATGCTTAAATGGCTCCAAGTGATACTTAACATGAATCATAGGACATTACTCTTCAGCACAACACTCCTCAATGCTGCTCCAACAAGCATTTCAAACATGCACCTTTAGTCTAGATCTAGATTTCATTCTTGCTTCTTATCTTGGACTCAAATGAGTGCTTCCCAAGCTCCAATGCAAGTTCATTGATCCTTCCTATCAAGCCTCAATAGGCTCGGGAAAGTATAGAATTCAAAAGTATTGATACATATCCTTCAAGTATTGGATATGGCTATCACAAGTGCAGGGCAGATTTCTTCATAGACCTCAGATGATAGTTGGCTTTTGTCTTCTTAATCTAGCTCGTGCAATGACAAGCTCACAAGCTCTCAGAGTCTCATGGATCTAATACCATGTTGCTGATATAGAGAAAGGGAGAGAGAGACACAGACATATGAGAAGCACTAAGAGCATAGTACTCTCTTTAGTCTTCTTCTTTTTCATTATTCATCTCACCACTAACTTATACACACAATATCAAGTAAGATTAAAGTCTACATAATTGTGTGAAGGGAACTTAGTCACTAACTGACTAATACAACTAGTTCTGATGACATTATTATGGCACACCTATCATTCAGTTAACCTAATACCGAAGAGAGTTAGTACATTTACTAAGCTTGATTCTTCACATCTCTCTCTTAATGGTCTATTTTTGTGTTGCCTTGCTAGGTTTAAGGACCCCAAGTACCTCTTCCTTGGCATCACCAGAGTCATGTCTAAGACCATTCGGGTCCTTGTCTATAGCATGGTTGTCTGCATATGCCATATTAGCCCTAGAATCTACAAAGTTCAGAAAGATGACCCATAACAAATAAGGAAAAGTAGTATAAGGTAGACTGTATGAAAAAGAAGTAAATAGTTATGCACTCTCCTAAATATACCCCTTATAAGCTCGACTATTGGCCACTTATGGGATTCGATGATTGCATCTAGCTTTCATTCGGTAAAAAAGGTTGCTTGGTGTATTGCTATGCACTTATTGTTACAAGTTGTAAAAGAGTTGCCTACTATTTTGTATTATTTTTCTGATAATGGTAGAGAATAGTGGAAACCCCATCATTGAGAAGCTAGACAATAACAATTACCCATCATGTAAGTTTTATATGACAAACTTCCTTATTGGAAAAGGCCTTTATATTTTCGTTTCATGTGAAGAAAATGATCCAAAGCTGAGTGATCATGCGACTGTCGATGAATTAAAGGTGTGGAAAGAATAGAATGCAAAGGATAAAAAGGTAATATATTGGCTTTCTGTAGTCATTGATAATACTATGATGGGGCATATCAGGAATGCAAAAAGTTCACATGGAGCTTGGACAATTTTTGAGAATATGTTTTCAATAAATACAAAGGCACAAAATATTCAACTCAAGTAAGAGTTGAATACTTTGAAGAAAGGAAAAATGTCTATCAATGAGTATGTTTTGAAGGTGAGGAGCATTGCATATGCTTTGGTAGCAATTGATGCAATGCTTCATGATGATGACTTGGTTTCATCTACTTTATGTAGCCTTAATAATGAGAAGGATTGGAAATCATTTATCCCTTCTATATATGTATGGATTTATAGATTTTAATGAGTTGGTCTCTCTCATGATTACCGAAGAGATCAGTGTGCAGGGTGACTCATCTGAAAGAAATGTTGAACATATCTAAGCATTTTACTCAAGTTCAGGAAGGGGATGTGGTAGATCTCCTTTGAGAAACTGTGGTATGGGACGTGTTGGTGATAACCGAAAAAATCAATTAAATCAACAATTTAGTGAAATGCAGGTTTCAAGAGTCCATGTAAACTTTAGAGGTAGGGGGAGCTCTAGAGGAAGAGGTGGATGACAGAACAAAGGTTCTAGAAATTCTGTTATTTTTTTCCATTAGCTCGATGATGATGACTTGGTTTCATCTACTTTAGGTAGCCTTAATAATGAGAAGGATTGGAAATCATTTATCCCTTCTATATATGTATGGATTTATAGATTTTGATGAGTTGGTCTCTCTCATGATTACCAAAGAGAGAGTGTGGAGGGTGGCTCATATGAAAGAAATGCTGAACATATCTAAGCATTTTACTCAAGTTCAAGAAGGGGATGTAGTAGATCTCCTTTGAGAAACTGTGGTATGGGACATCTTGGTGATAACTAACAAAATCGATTAAATCAATAATCTAGTGAAATGCAGGTTTCAAGTGGCCATGTAAACTAAGGTAGGGGGAGCTCTAGAGGAAGAGGTGGATGACAGAACAAAGGTTCTAGAAATTCTGTTATTTTTTGCCATTAGCTTGATGATGATGACTTGGTTTCATCTGCTTTAGATAGCCTTAATAATGAGAACGATTGGAAATCATTTATCCCTTCTATATATGTATGGATTTATAGATTTTGATGAGTTGGTCTCTCTCATGATTACCGAAGAGATCATTGTGCAGGGTGACTCATCTGAAAGAAATACTGAACATATCTAAGCATTTTACTCAAGTTCAAGAAGGGGATGTGGTAGATCTCCTTTGAGAAACCGTGGTATGGGACGTGTTGGTGATAACCAACAAAATCGATTAAATCAACAATTTAGTGAAATACAGGTTTCAAGAGGCCATGTAAACTTTAGAGGTAGGGGGAGCTCTAGAGGAAGAGGTGGATGACAGAACATAGGTTCTAGAAATTCTATTATTTTTTGCCATTACTGTGGCAAAACAAGTCATATTGCAGCCCATTGTTATGCCAAGAAGGATGATATGCACAGTGGTAAATTGTAGCAAGAAAACTATGCATCATCTTCATGATGTAAAGATAAAAATGAGTGTATGCTTGTTATATAACATATGATGAATGCTATTACAAGAAAGGGGACACATGATGATGTATAGTATGTTGATTTACGTGCATCTAATCATATGACTAGTCATGTTGAATGGTTTGGAGAGATACATGCCTTACAAAATCTAGGTTATGTATAGATAGGTGATGATTCATACCACCCAAATTTACACATTGGAAAGGTTCCCTTGTCCTTACATGATGGCCAGATAAAGAGTCTCTCAAATGCATTACATGTGCCATCAATCACAAAGAATTTAGTATATGTCAGCCAAATGGTAGAGCAAGGGTTGTAGGTTCAATTTAATGCAAAATGTTATTTTGTAGAAGACTTTAATGATAAGTGTAGGTTGGTTCCAAAAGGAAGTAGATTTTTCTACATGTTCACTTTAGATGTTGGAATTCCTACAATGAGTACTGCTATGTATGCTAAAGAAGGTTACACACATTGAAATATGACATAAATGTATTGGACATGCAAATGTGCAAAGAAAAAAATTAATGCAGTTCAAAGGATTGCCTGCTTTTAGAGTTGTAAAATTTCACAAAGCGTGTGAAGCATGTTAGTTTGGTAAGCATGCTAGACAACCTTTTTTGCATGATAGAGATGTGAGCATAAACAAACTTGATGTTGTGTAGATAGATGTTTGGGGGACCTACACAGAACGTATCTCTTGGTGGTATATAAATACTTTGTCATTTTTAATAATGATTGTTTAAGGAAGTTGTGGATATACTTTATATAAGAAAAGAGTGATGCATCTAAATACTTCAAAACCTTCCAGGTTGTTGTTAAAGTAGAAGGAAACTTGAAAGTTAAGTGCTTGAGATCAAATGTAGGGAAAGAGGTTTCATGGGATAAAGAGACAGTTTACTTGCAAGTATACCGTGCAACAAAATGGAGTCGCAAAAAGAAAATATAGGCATATTGAAAAAGTTTCACGGGCATTGATGAATAAAAAGAATATAGCAAAATATTTTTTGGTCTGAAGTTGTTCATATTGCTATCTATATATAGAACTCCCATAGCTACAGTTCATGAGATGACCCTCGAAGAATGCTTTATAGGCAAGAAGCTTGACATGTCACACTTGAAATTATTTGGATATATTACATATGTTCATATGCCAAATGAGCTACAAAAGAAGCTTGATCCAAAGACTAAAAGATGTATCCTTATTGGAGACTCTTTAGAGTAGAAAGGGTACCATTGTTATAACCCTATATCAAAAGTGAGTTTAGAGTGAGCATGATGTTTTTTAAATGAGATGACCAGTTGGTATGCATCTAGTGCTGATATGTTGGATAATGATGATAATAATATGTGAAAAGAAAAGTAAGAATCATGGACCCTTAGTAGATGAGAAACATCGTCTAGTACTACATCTACTGTTAGTCCATGGTCTAGGAGACTAAGGAGTAGCTCCATATCTTCAAGTGCATCTACAAGTGTTGTAAGTAAAGACAAAGGGAAAAAGAAAGTGTCAGATGATAATGATGCATATACTAGTCATTTGGGATTTGATGGAAATTTTAGTGGTCCAAAGAGTTTGGATGATGAGCTTGGTATTCCTTCTATCAAGATACCAGGTGTACAAATAGCACATGATAATGTAAAGGCTCCATTAACTGATCAAGTGGTACGCACGTCTAGCAAGGTCGAATACCTTATTAAAATATTTGGTTTTGAAGGTTATGTAGATCATATGATAAAGGTAGTTGAGGCCACTTGTTTTGAGGATATTGTTGGTCATGCTCATTGGGATGTAGCTATGGATGAGAAGGTGGTTGCATTAGAAGCCAATAAGACTTGGGATTTGGTATACTTGTCTAAGGGAAAGAAAACTATTGGCTGTAAATGGATTTACAAAATCAAGCATAATACAAATGGTTAGGTTAGAAGGTATAAGGCTAGGCTGGTTACAAAAGGTTATCCTCAAAGATATGGCATAGATTATAAAGAGGCATTTAGCCTAGTTGCTAGGATGATAGCTATTAGATGCATGAATGCAAACAGCGCGATTAAGGCTATTGAAGCAGTTGAGAGTGAGAAGAAGCTATTTGACGGGCGTAATGTTTCAGCATATTTGAAGACATATGAGATCAAGATGGGGTTTTTTGGAGTTCTTGCTGGACTTATGAGTAAGTACTTCCTTCGTCTTGTCACACCTGCTTTGAGGACAAAGGTGACTGATTTATTTATTCAAAATACACATTGGCAAGATTTTAAGAAGGCTCTTAAAGAAGAATATTTCCTTGAGGACTTTGGTATGGCTACTCGACGGTCATTCCGAGAGTGGGTCTACATGCCAAACAAAGGTCTTGCTGCTTCGGAGTTGATTCGAGAATTTGAAGAGAGGTATAGTCAGCTTGATGCCATTGAACAAAGAGCATTGGATGTTGAAAAAGTTGAGCTTTTCTTGCAAGCTGCAGATCCTGCTCTTCAAGAAGAATTGGGTGAGCTTCTTGAAGATCGCACGAAGCCTATGGGTCTTAAAACTGATTGGCAGGATGCTCAGGATGCAGTCTCGACATTGACCAAGAGGAGGATATGGAAGACTCGCCTATAGAATGGTTCCATGACACCTACATCATCAACTGTTCCTATGCCTACTTCTATCCCTGTTATTTCTTCTCCTCCTCAGCCAATTTCTTGGCCTATGCCAGTGCCTACAGTTTCTACTCCACCTATTCCTCCTGTTCCACTACCGATGCCTACACCTTCTGCTCCAAAACCATCCGCTCCATCGGTGCCTACCTCTATTGATGATATAATCAAAGGAATCATAGATTTGACACTTGAGTTAGTCAAAGCGGAGTTGGTGGGTAAGTTGAAGGAGCAATTTGCTTCGACTGTGCCTACTACTTCTTCTAGTGCTCCTACTGCACCTAGGAGTGCTCCTAGTGCTCCTAGGAGAGATCGGAGATGTATTTGGTGTGATAGTACGGAGCATCAGCATTGCAGGGATTGTGACTCTTTCCAGGATGCAAGGAGGCAGAATTTGGTATATTGGGGGCAAGATGGTAAGATTTGGTTGACTGAGACAGCAGCTCCACTTGCTACCAACTTTGGTAAAGGTGGAATGAAGAAGTTAGTGGAGGACATGGCTGCGCGTACTTCTTATGTGACAGTTAGAGGTGATGCTTCTGCATATGGAGTACAGATTGAGAAGGGATTGGAGACTCAGTCCGCACTATGGACTTATGCTATGGAGACTGCAAACAAGGGGAAAATTCAGGAAACTGTTTTGACTAGCGCAGGCTCTAGCATCAGATCAGAGACAGGATGGGACTCGCCTGTTGACAGGTATTCTATTTATGCTTATTTGGCTAAATCTCATGGTGCAGATGTATTTGTTGAGGAGAAGCGTAAGAGGGATGAAGAAAATCCAACTGCATCTAAGAAGACTAGAGGGGGTGAGTTTGTTACTCCACCTACTGCAGGACCGTCTTCAAGACCAGGGCCAGATCGACAGATGGAGGATGCTCAAAAGAGGGAAAAGAGGCAAGAGCCTAGAGAGAGAAAGCAGCCAGGATTCAGATTGATGTCCGATATTGAGACATCTACAGACATGAAGAAAATCTTTAATGATAAGATACTTGGCAGTGAGGTGACTTTCACTATTTCCGAGATTTTGGGCATCTCAAAAAGAGAGTTTCAGGATCAGTTTCAGGAGGTCCTGAAGAGGAAAAGACATGCATTGTCAACCACTGATGCACAGGGAGTTTTGATTGGAGAGTTGGATGAGGATGATGATGAGGTTATGGTTGATAATGCTTCTGTTTTGCCGCAGGTAGAAAAGAGGGTTCAGCCTATGCATTATGCTGAAATTGATGAGCCTGTTTTGATACCGCGTAGTCACTTTTCGCGGAGCCATTGGGCTAGAGCAACTACAGAGATGATGGTAAAGGTTGGAGAGAAACAGGTGCCTTATGTTGCATTGGTTGATCATGGTTCAGAGATTAATCTCATTGTTCGTGGAGTTTATGAGAGTAACAGATGGCCTATGGATGTAGAGCATGGGTGGCGTATGAGAGCCGCCAATAACACTGCAGGTGATTTATATGCTGCTTGCCCTAGTGTCAGGGTTTCTATTGGTGATGTAGAGGAGGATTTTCATTTCTTTGTGCAGGATTCATGCTCTTATCCCATAATTCTTGGACAGCCATTCATTATAGAGATGCGCATGGAGACAAAGGTCATGGATGATGGATCTGCTTATGCACGGATTCGCAGTAAAGATGGTATGAGAGCAGTTCAGTTTATGACTGTATGTGTGAATCATGTTAGAAACAGGGATACTCTTAGAGATGCACCCTTACCCACTGTGAGGGATTTGGGTTTTCACTAGGTACCGCCGTTTCGCGAGGCGACGGTGGTACAGAGGAGAGGAGATTGGAGTTCTCGCCTCCTGGCAGCAGTGTTTTCTCCTCCGGTTATGTTGGGATTTCAGCAAACAGTTCAATGAGTTATCAGAAGACTTCTAGGTTGCCTAGAGCTGCCAGGCAGTATATATGCAGGAAGGAGAAAATTTTGAAAAATGCAGGAATTTTGGAGGATGATGAGCACATAGATGGGATGTATGACAGTGTGATTTGTGCAGATACGATGACAGAGATGAGAGATATGCTGAAAACTGATATGTTGAATTGTCATGGTAATGTATTAGTGCAGTCCCTGGACATGTTTCATGAAATTGCAGATTTTATGTCACAGATTGAGTCAGAGGCTGAGGTAACTCAGCAAAGAGTATTGAGTGCTGAAGAAATTCAGCAAACAGAGTTTCTAGCTGGTTATGATCAGCTTTCAGAGAGACAGAGGGCTGAAAATTTTCAGCCAACAGAGTTTACTGCTGAAATATTTCAGCATTCAGAGTTTGGGGCTGTTCCTATGCAGTCTATAGAGGAGAGGGCTGAGAATATTCAGCCATTGGAGTGCAGAATTGCTGATTTACAGCAAGATTTATGTAATGCAGAAGGGCATAATGAAGCCAGGGTTGACACGAAATACAAGACTGTGGATAAGAAGGTGGATTTTATAAGCAAGATTATGGAGTATTGTTCTATCACTTCAGAGATACAGAGATTCATTGGAGCTTGTGTGTTTTATATGATTTGGATACCTCATTTTGCACACATAGCAGATTGTTTTTATCAGCTGTTTCAAAAGAGGCAAAAACTATTTTGGGATGAGAGCCACACTAGAACCATGCGGAAAATGAGGAAGTTATTGCAGATTTTTTGGAAGAAGGTGAAAAGAGGTTTGGGCCATACATAGTCAGACATGTCTTTGATAATGCAACATATGAGCTGACAGAATTGAATGGAACAGTGCTTAGAGTGCCTATTGCTGGGAAAAGAATCAAGATTTTCAAGAAAAGAGATGATGAGGATTATGCATTGGAAGAATTTTCAAGAGAAGAGCAACGACAAGAAACTCCAATGGAAGAGACAGATGATATGGCTAATAATCTTGTTGATCTACCGGAAATGCATAACGAAGAGATTGATTTGTTTGTGGATCTTGATGATAATGATCATGGGTAGTTGGCCCATCCGGAGGATGCGCAGGATTAGAGGGGGTGGATGTCGTATTGCTGCGCATTTGAGGTGTGAAAACCACCCAAAAGTTGTGCATGAGATTTGTTACTTTGTACATACTTAGTTGTTATGTTTGCTCTTTCATTCTATGCCGAAGATGGAGAAGAATAAGGAATTTGGTAGACTGGTAACTTGAGATGCAATCTCATGGGCTACACTTATTTCAAGATATACCGATTATGGAACTTTGCGATGTAAAATATTACACGGCGCAGCGAACAGAATCTGAGAAAGAGATAGAGAGTACACAACAGATAAGAGGAGAATCAGTAAAATTCTTTAACTCCAAACAACTGATACAAAGATGGCTCTGTCCACCCGTGCGCTTCCACTGTGTGAAGCTTAGATGGCGATCTAGACAGAAGATAGGTGAAGAGCTTAAGGCTAGCTGGAACAACAACTCTGACTGGGTGAAAGATGAGTGTAAGATGGCTGCGAAGGGGTTTAGCTTTTATAGCCCGCGAAGGTCGTTAGGTCGGCCTGCTGACCGACCTACCATATGAGCCTCCACTAGTCGGCCAGGGAATATTCCAGGGAATATTCCCTTTACCATCGGGCCGGGGGCGCTGCCCCCGGACCCCCGCCAGGGGGGCCGCTGGCCCCCCTGGGACCCCCCAGCCAGGGGCCGCTTCCGCGGCCCCCGGACCCCACAATAGGGGCCCCTTTTAACTCCCTTACCACGCAACTCAATGCAATGTGCCTCGAGTTGCTACCAGCTTAACCACTCCGTCTAACCCAAAGATTAGACCCACAACAGTCACCTTTTTGCCATCCGGTCACATAGACCTCATCTGATATACAAGTCAGGACTCAACCAATGTCCGGGCTCACATTTGGCTTCTCCTCATAATGGGGGCCTTACAACTTTGAGCACCATGGATCATTGGTAGCACCTAATGAGGGTGGGGCATTGATCATATCTAACACCCCCCCTCAATGTCCACCCATAGGTGAACTATCTCCTCGGCCCAATGCCGAGTCTCTGAAGATGAACTTGAAGCAGATCCTTCGTAAGTGCTTTGGTGAAGATATCTGCTCCATTCTCCTCTGTTGGACAGTAGACCAATTCCACTATCCCATCCTCCATCAAATCACGCACATAGTGATACTGGATCTCTATATGTTTGGTGCGTGCATGAAACACTGGATTTTTGGCAATGGCGATGCAACTCTGATTGTCACATCTCAGCACAGTTGGTTCTTCATCCTGCACTCCCATATGCCATAGAATCCTTCTCAACCATACGGCCTCACATGCAGCAAAACAAGCTGCCTTGTACTCTGCTTCGGTAGAAGACAATGCCACTGTTGGTTGCTTCTTACTAATCCAAGAGAAAATTCCTGAACCCAAAGAGAAACAATAACCAGAAACTGACTTCCTGGAATCAATGTCTCCTGCCCAATCTGAGTCACAGTTCCCCACAAGAGAAGTTCCGAAACTGTATGTGATACCATAGTCAAGAGTTTTCTTCAAGTATCTGAGCACCCGCATCCCAGCCTTCCAATGACTCTCATGAGGTTTGTTTGAGAACCTGCTCAAAACACCAACAGCAAAACTGATATCTGGTCTGGTGTTACACAAGTAGATTAGATTGCCGACCAACCTCCTATACCTCCCAATGTCTGCTAGTGCTGATGTATCCTCAACGGATAACTTTACATTCACCTCCATAGGTGTAGCTATCTCCTTGCACTCGGTCATGCCAAATGCCTTCAAGATCTCCCATGCATACTTCTTCTGAGAGATGAAGATCTTTCCTGGCTCTTGCCAGACTTCAATCCCCAAACAATAGTGCAGCAAGCCCAAGTCTGTCATTTCAAACTCAAAACTCAAAGCCTTTCGAGTTTGGTTGATCATATCTTCATAGTCACCTGTAATAAGAAGGTCGTCCACATATAGGACAATCACTACAGACTTTTTACCATCCCTGTAAACATACAAGTTAGCATCTGAGGCACATCTTTTGAAGTTTAGGTTTAAAAAGAACCTATCTATCCGCTGGTACCATGCTCTGGGGGCTTGTTTCAGCCCATACAATGCCTTCTTCAGTTTACACACTTTGTTCTCAGAATGGGGGGCCTCAAACCCTGGTGGCTGAGCCACGTACACCTCCTCCTTGAGGTCACCATTTAAGAACGCTGACTTAACATCCATTTGGTACACTGGCCACTTCTTGTGGGCAGCCACTGCAAGTACCGTGCGAATAGTGGTCATTCTGGCAGTTGGGGCAAATGACTCTTGAAAATCAAACCCTTCAACTTGTGAAAATCCTTGGGCAACCAGTCTAGCTTTGTACTTTTCTAAGGTACCATCAGCCTTGTACTTTACCTTCCAGATCCACTTGGTGCCAATAATCTTCCGCTTTGCTGGCCGATCCACTAGCTCCCAAGTGTCATTCTTCATTATGCTGTCATACTCCGCCTGCATAGCAGCCTTCCATGATGGATCTGCAAGTGCTTCTTCTAAGTCAGTTGGCTCCTTTACTTCTCTCATAATCTCAACCATCAAGGCCATGTTGACTATGTGAGCAGAAGCCCTCCTTTGCTCCTCTATTCTCTGAGACCTCCTTGGTCCGTCTGCCTTCTCCTCAACAGATGCAGGCATAGGATTATTGTGGTCATAGAGCTGCTTCACCCAGCGCGGCAATGGCTTTTCCGGTGGGGTGATGTCAGGTTGGTGAACTTTTTCCTCATCATCTGAAGATGATGCTTCCTCCTCCTTAAGGATAGGGATAGCTCTCGGGACAGGTTCATAGTGGACTACTTCTTCGCTTGATGATAAAGTGGAAGACCTTGCCTTCTCCTCCTCCACTGTATGCGGCTCCTCCTTGAACACCACATCACGGCTCGCGATGATCTTCTTTGCCTCTTGGTCATATAACTTGTAAGCCTTCTGCTCATCACTATAACCCAAGAAGATACATTTTCTGCTTTTTGGTTGTAACTTGTTTCTCTTCTCATCTGGAACATGTGCATAACATTCACATCCAAAAATTCTGAAATGTGAAACAGATGGTTTCTTACCAGTGTAAGCCTCATGAGGTGTTTTTCCCTTGAGAGCCTTTGTGTAGCTCCGATTTAGAATGTAGACTGCAGTATTAACAGCTTCAGCCCAAAAATGGTTAGGCAATCCCTTGCCCTTTAGCATGCATCTTGCCATCTCCACAATGGTACGATTCCTGCGTTCCACAACACCATTCTGCTGAGGTGTGTGAGGCGTCGTCAATTGACGCTTGATCCCTTTGCTCTTGCAAAAGCCTTCAAACTCCTTTGAGTTGAACTCACCACCACCATCTGTTCTAAATTTCTTCACACTTTTCCCTGTTTCATTCTCAACAAGTATTAGCCATTCTTTAAACTTACCAAAAGCTTGAGCCTTATCACGAAGGAAGTACACCCACATCTTCCTACTGTAGTCGTCGACAATCAACATAAAATAAGAAGATCCCCCCAAGGCCTGTGTAGGCATCTTACCACACAAGTCAGCATGCACCAACTCTAGAGGAGCATGTGCTCTATTCTTGCTTTCTTGTGGAAATGCCTTTCTCTGTTGCTTGCCCATCATACAAGCTTCACATGGTTCCTTCAATTCAGTTATTGTAGGTAGGTGAGCAACCATACCTTGCTTTTGCATCTCCTTCAATACTGCAAATCCGATGTGTCCAAACCTTTCATGCCAAAGCTTACTTGTGCCCACTCCAGCGGTGGCTGTAAGAGCACTTAGCTCATACAGGTTGTTCCTTCTTTCTCCTTTGCCAACAATTGTGCCAGCACTATCAATAATTTCTGCACCTGTCTTCTTGAACCTCACTTCATGACCAAGATCAGTTATGGCAGCAACTGATAAGAGATTTCTCCTGATTTCGGGAACATACAACACATTTGAAAGCTTTTTTACTTCACCATTTGCAGCAACAAAAGAAATAGTACCTGTGCCCGCAGCAGGGCATTTAGCATCATTTCCAACCGTCACAGTGATGGATTCTTGTAGAGGCTGCATAGAACTGTATAGACCTTTCTTGTTGGTCATGTGACGGGAGGCCCCACTATCCAACACCCAAGAGTCAGTGGTAGATTCTTCTTGCGCCGAGGAGCACACTTCCTCAATGGTCGCCATGAATAATTCCAACTCTGCTTCAGCCGTATTGGCTGTCTCTTTCCCTTTAGTTTTAAGGGTACCATTCTTTTCATCTGCCTTCTTGACACGACAATCTGCAATTGCATGTCCTTTCTTCTTACAGTAGAAGCACTCTCCTTGAAACTTCTTCTTGCCGCCCTTTTTCTTTTTGTCACCATCATTTTTGGTGGAGGAAACACCTTTGCCTTTTGCATTGGCAGAGAATGCAGCATCTCCATTGTTGCTTCCTTCTCGGGCTTTCAGCCTCAACTCCTCCTCCATTAATAATGCACAAAACTCCTCAAAAGTCAAAGCTTGAGGTCTCACCTGAGTATTAAGGGCAGTTACTAGTCCATCAAACTTTTGTGGACAAATCCGAAGACACCTCCGAGCTAGCTCTTCGCTAGTCTTTTGTATCCCAGCGCCAGCCATCTGGTCGCGCAGATTCTTAATCCGAGTGATGAATGCTTCAACTGTCTCTCCTTCAGCAAACTTCTCCGCTGCTAGTTGATTCTCCAAGTTTTGAATCCTTGTTTGGTTTCGTGTTTCATACTGACTCCTTAGTACATTCCAAGCCTCTGACGCTTTGGTTGTATGCTGAATCAGAGTCAAAACACTGTCAGAACAGCTTGTAACTAAGGCACACAATGCATCTGCATTCCTTCGTTTCCAAGCTCGTAGAAGATCTGCATTCGGAGGAATCATCACACTAGGATTTGATGGGTCGGGGGTAGGCTGTGGTTCTGCGTCAGTCCCCAGCACAGTCTCCAGAAGCTCATAAGAATCAAGGATAGTTGTAATTTTGAACTTCCACAAGGTGTAGTTTGTACCATCTAACTTGCCTTCGCTGAAGGTTGGTGGACGAATCCTCAGTGTTTGAATAGCCGGTACAGCAGCACCACCTCCTGCACCGCTTCCTGATGCGCCAGAACTGCTTCCCGGAGTCGACATCGTTTCTCTTTGCTGTTGAAGCCTTTGCCTCTTGCACGCTCTCCGATCTCTAGAGCCCCCTGGGCTCTGATACCATGTAAAATATTACACGGCGCAGCGAACAGAATCTGAGAAAGAGATAGAGAGTACACAACAGATAAGAGGAGAATCAGTAAAATTCTTTAACTCCAAACAACTGATACAAAGATGGCTCTGTCCACCCGTGCGCTTCCACTGTGTGAAGCTTAGATGGCGATCTAGACAGAAGATAGGTGAAGAGCTTAAGGCTAGCTGGAACAACAACTCTGACTGGGTGAAAGATGAGTGTAAGATGGCTGCGAAGGGGTTTAGCTTTTATAGCCCGCGAAGGTCGTTAGGTCGGCCTGCTGACCGACCTACCATATGAGCCTCCACTAGTCGGCCAGGGAATATTCCAGGGAATATTCCCTTTACCATCGGGCCGGGGGCGCTGCCCCCGGACCCCCGCCAGGGGGGCCGCTGGCCCCCCTGGGACCCCCCAGCCAGGGGCCGCTTCCGCGGCCCCCGGACCCCACAATAGGGGCCCCTTTTAACTCCCTTACCACGCAACTCAATGCAATGTGCCTCGAGTTGCTACCAGCTTAACCACTCCGTCTAACCCAAAGATTAGACCCACAACAGTCACCTTTTTGCCATCCGGTCACATAGACCTCATCTGATATACAAGTCAGGACTCAACCAATGTCCGGGCTCACATTTGGCTTCTCCTCATAATGGGGGCCTTACAACTTTGAGCACCATGGATCATTGGTAGCACCTAATGAGGGTGGGGCATTGATCATATCTAACATGCGAGGGAGGAGAGTTGTTGGATCGCATTCTCTCACAGGGCGGAAGATACTCTGAGGATGATGCAAAGGTTATTGTGGTGCAAATTTTGAACATAGTATCCTTCTGCCACTTGCAAGGTGTTGTTCATCGGGGTCTGAAGCCAGAGAATTTTCTTTTCACAACGAAGGATGAAGCTGCATCAATGAAGGCTATTGATTTTGGTCAATCGGTTTTTGTCAAGCCAGAGGAGAGACTTAATGTCATCATGGGAAGTGCCTACTATGTTGCACCTCATACAGCACAGAGGCTGATGTTTGGGAGCATTGGAGTTATTACTTATATTCTTCTTTGTGGAAGTCGGTTTTTTTTAAGGGGACTGCAACAGTTCCTTGGGGACAATTTTATGCATGAGATTGACAAAGCAGGGTTTTTGGATTTCAAAGATAAAATCGGGAAAGTTATATTTTGTATAACTAGGGACAGCTTGATGGAGTGCCTTAATACAGATATTAAACAAGCAGTCTTACAGATATCCAAGGATTGCAGAAAGGATGACTATCGTAAATTCTCATGGAGAAAAGCTGGCGGGAATTTTGCATGAGACTGGCAGACAAGAACTTGTTATCCTTTGCCATGGTCTAAATTCCTCAAAGGATTGTGAACTCCATGCCAATATCACATCCATGCTAGTTGAAGCAGGCCTAACAGTTTTCAGATTCGACTTCTCAGGCAACGGAAAAAGTGAGGGTGAATTTCAATTTGGCAACTATTCTAAAGAAGTGGAGGACCTTCGTTCTGTGGTAGCTCATTGGATGCAGCGGGGGCGTATTGTGAAAGCTATAATTGGGCACAGCAAAGGTGGGAGTACTGTGCTACTGTATGGATCCAAGTACCATGATGTACATAAAATAGTAAATGCTAGCGGCCGGTTAAATACAAAGGAGGGAAATCCGAAAAGGGAGGGAAGCAAAAACGAAGACGACAAAGCTAATCAAAGGAGCATTAAGCCAAGAAAAGGAGGAAGATAAAAAAAGAGGAAGGAGGGACTAAAAAAAACACTCTAGTGGATTGTGAGAAGGGAAGACGCTGCAGTACGAAGGGGCGGAAGACGATTCTAAGACAACGATGCTGAATCAGACAAAGATGCTCAGGAGACTGAAGACGACGTAGCCGACTGACGGGAAGAGACAAAAAACGAAGAAAAAGGAAGAATCAGAGAATGTCTGGAGGAGCCATGCTGCTGGACAGCGGTAGCATATCGAATTCATGATGAGGAGCAGCAGCATATCAAATTCAAGGTATGACTCAGAAGGGTAATTGTAAGAGATTGCTTCAAGACTAGTAAGCCTGGAGAGGGTGGCAAGTGCCTGTGTTAATCAAAGAGGGGACACTACACGAGTCCATCGCTGCTTTAGAGGCCGCCCTGTACGCGTCGAAGGTTGACATGCCCTAGAAGTCCATGACAATCGATGAAGTTTCACATGAAAGGAGTCATAAGGCGTGAAGGAGGGGAAGATTTTAAAGCTTCTTAGACATCGGACCCGACGGACCTGCAGCGAATCATGCACCAAGGAAACCAAAAGCCGGAGGCGATGTCACAACTATGAAGAAGATGATATTTTGCAAGCGAATTCCACGACAGAGAAGGGAACGAAGATAAAGCTACCCCCTGACATGAGGAAGATGAAGTGGTTGACTGAATTTGTGCTTTGACGAAGGAGGCCATGAGAAAAAACGTCAACGAACAAGGAGAAGATAAGCCGTCGGTACTGAAGAGGTTGCTCTCCTCCAGCTTAAGACTCATTTCTGGCTTCTGCGAGAGGGCGATAGCCTACTCTTTGACAGCCACACGTCTCATCATCTCTCCGAGTAGCATCATCGTACTATCACGACATTCTGAAACACAGTGCCTCGCTCCAGTACATGGAACTATGCTCCAGTTACTACGCCTAGCTGATGTGATCTAATGCCATAAGCGAAGGACAATCCTTTACCATTAAAAAATCATCAAAAGAATCTACGCTCAAGTCAAAGACTTGGAGGCGTTGAAGAAGAGAAGTAACGAAGGGTACAATACTTCTGTTTTCTGCAGTTGTGCTGATGAAGATAGCAGATGTAGTTCACGAACAGAATGTTTCAATAGAAGAAGAAGAAATATTATGACAAGTCCATCATGATGACAAAGCTAAAGGGAGCGTAAGGAAGTAAAAGAGAAGTCTATACTTTCAAACTGAATAGAAGAGCTAACTTCCATTCTTTCAAATCGAACCAAATGTTCTTCTACCTATTCCTGAATTTATCAAGGACTTAGGCCTAAAATCAGTTGAAGTCATCCTGTATTTTGCAAACTTCATGACAGAAATATGAATACTATTTGACATCATTTTTCTCATTTTTCTTATTCACCTGTTTGATCTTCTATTCTGGAATTTATCAAGGACTTCTGTGGTTGCGACATTGCTTTCACAAACCCTTCGACAGCGGGCGAGGAGCGTCTGTAATAACTAAATGCACACTAGATATTTCTACTATTGCATTTGTAGCTGGATAAGAGTCCAATGGCATCTTTCCCAAAAACCCCTCAGAGGAGGTATCCCACACATATTGGCAATAAGTCCCACGTATCACAGACATCGGAGGCACCCCATCGGCTGATTGTCGTGACCTCACTATAGCTCTCCTACATCTTGGGGATTGGCCCTAGATGCGTTGCTTTTACATATGATCACATTCACACAAGACTCCTCTCTTTGTCAGCGAGATCTAGGAGAAACCATGTTTCCTCAACAATAATTTCCTCCAAGAAACGAACGGCTAACCTACGGCAAGGGAAATCTCACCCTCTCAAGCGTAGGTCAACTATAATTCAAACAATTATTATGCATTTCTAGGAGTTGATACCACATGTATGATCAATGCAATAGTGGATGTCTCATTGTGCACAAATAGTTATGTTTCGAAATCAACCTATGTGCTAGTACGTAAACTGTCTTTCCATGAATTCCAACTAATACGTATATGCTTCGTTGCAAGAATCTAGCACCAAGGAAACCTTGGGCTACTAGATCTCTAATTTCCAAAGAGGCCGCTTCCTAAATGCTATGCATAGAAAAAACAATCAAAATTTGTATTATTTTAGCCCTCAAATTGTTGCACAAAATCCTACTCCCCCTCACCGTTTAAGTTTTGCTTCGTTGCATAGGTGTATAGAGGTTGTTTTGTCATAGTTTAGTGTATAAAAAGCAATATAAAAAGCAATAAATCACATTCTATGATTAAAAAATAGGACAAATTGACGTCATGTTTTGCCCTACCATACATCCACAACCACTTATTATATTTTTTTGTATTTTTCTAAGGCATATTTCTATTTTTCTCTTATTTTCTCCCAATTTTCTCTATTTTTTTAATAAAAATATTGTTATATTTTTAGAGCTATGGATCTTGGTTCTTAGAATAGCAAAAATGTAAATTTTATTAGCATTTTATCCCATGTATATTGGTTTATCCCACTCGAAAATACCAAAAATCCCATTTTCCTCATAAAAACCATGTTTTACGGGTTTCTAAAAATTATTTCCAGCATTTTGACTTTAGGTTTCCTGATTTTTTCATCATGCAAGCATAGAACAAATAGTAAAGAGCATGTCTACCAATTTTCAATCCATAAGAACAACATTGGCTCAATCAAACATAACAAACAAGCAATTTTCCCTTGTAAAATAGAATTACCGATTTTTTTCCTTCTTTGCGGGTTTTTTAATCTCATGTGGGACTACAAATCAGCCCTCATTCAAGGCTCAACCCACCTTTGACAGCCAACTCTAGTCCTCTATCGATCTAGGAGTGATCCGGTACCATGTCAGACAAGCATCCTTCAATCGGTCTTCATTCTTCTTCATGGACATGAACTGCCTCTTAAGGGGAGAGAGAGGGAGGAGAGAGAAATACTAAAAAATGAGATTTTTAAATCCTCCATTAAAATGGGCAAGCTTGCAGCCATCGTGTTCCTCTCCCTGCCCTAATCGAGAATCTCCCTCTCTCTCTCCAAACGAGTTTGAATCGGAGAGGCATCGAGCAAAAATGAGGAGGCGCATTGACGCTTCCCTCTGTTCGACAGTTTTCGCATTAGTTTCAAGGCTTTTATTAAGCCTAAGGTTTAAAACATTAAAATAATCAGTTCATCTTTTTGTGTTCACACTATCTTGCAAGTGGATTTTTCAATTTTGAAGGCCCAAACGAACTCCGATTTGCAATCCGCCTGGACAGGTGGCTTTGTGGCGTCGAACTCCATCAACCTGGCCTCTCCCACCCATTTTATGGCTTCCTAATCTAGTAGCTATTTTATAACACTGAACCCTGGGGGGATTAAATGGAGGGTCAAACGACCTCCGATTGATGAACCAAGACTTATGTTGGAAGCCTGATGTCGAAATGCATCTAGGAAAACTCTAGCTTGGCCATTTGCCACCATTTGATTTTTCATGAAAATTGGCTCTTTAACACCTCTCGGACACTTTTCGGCTCCAAAATGAGCTTCAACGCTTCACGGACGAGTCCAAATCGGGTCCAAAAATGAATCCCATCACGGACGAGCTCTCATTGGCGATGATGGGATAAGGTGACTCAGCCTGTTGAATCCCATAAATGAATCTGCACATAAACACAACCACAAAGAGCATCAAGCTGATACAAAATAGATACACAATAAAAGACATCATAGCTCTCACCCTACCCCTTGACAAAACCAAGGCATGAAATCCACAAGGAGTAGACCTAGCACAAACTGATAAGAGGCCAGAGCTAGTCACTAATGTGCTACTCCAACATGGCCAAGCTAAAAAGAACTATCAAAGAGGTCATCCTAAGTGGTGGTTTGAACTACCTTTCTAACTGAGGACAACTCAACTAGGAGCTCCTATGAGGCAAGGACTCCTATAGCCTGATCAAGAAATATTTGCCTTTAGCACATTGTCCTTTTAGGCATTTATTTTCCACAGTCGGGCATGTAAAAAAGAGGGAGCTAAGCTTAATGACCCAAGGAGAACAAGGCATCGGCCTCAAGTCCTGTCTCAATACCCAATAACCTACCAAGCCCACACGAGGCGACACTTAATCATTTTCTAACGCTCACTTTTATTTTTTCTCCAACCTTCTCTTATTCTTATTCCTTTGCTTTTCAGCTAGTTGCCACCCCTAGGAAGCCAAGGCATTGGCACCGGGTCTTGTCTCGTCCCCAGGAACCTACCAGGCCTTTGCAAGGCAATGAACAACTACTCAAAGATTTTTCTTTCTTTTCTATTGTATTGTTTTAGGGGTTAGAACCCCTTTTTATACACCTCCGTATATTCATATATTTTCTTTCAGATATTTAGGGTTTTTTCTTTTGGGTATTTTTAGTAGGCTTCTCTAACTGCCTCACACTAACAATACCTCCTAGATCAGTCGCCTAGCAGGTCAGCAGAACAGGGTCACTAGAACTCCCATCGAAAATAGATCTTTCAGTGTTGCCTGTCAATGCCTTTGCAGGAGGCAATGACTACTCAGACCTCCCACAGACATACCAACCTAAACCTGGGACTTCATGCCTTGATCGTCGGTCCTCAATCAAATAATAAGAAAGCACCCTCACATATGTATCCTTATTTACTTAAGGCAAAAAAACTCGGAAAGGGGACGAAACCACCTGGAATGGCCACAAGAAGCCTTCCCTCAAGCGACTTCATCAACCTGTATGATGCAATCACTGAAATAACAAGCCATTTAATGTATCTGCACCAAACAGGCATAGGGCCCTCTTGGCCTAAAATGAATAGGCCATCCTAATCCGTGCAATACATGGTCTTCTTGGCATATACACCACATCCTATCAAACTAGCCAAGATTCTACCAAAGATAGCATAAAATATGAGGACTAGCCTCATGCTACTCATGCGAGTCAGCTAAAATCTTGATCTACGCCCTTTGTAGATCCACCAGCCCAAGCCTTTCTACTGATATCTCAATAATAATGGCCATATCTTCTTGGGTACTATGAGCTAAATGAATGACCTCGTTGGGCTTATATATCTCATCTCCTTGGTTGTCATTCAAACGGATCGGTCGCCCCAAATTTCCAGAAACTCCTCCTACAGGGAGGATTAAGGATTCATGATCATTCAACCCTTCCCTATTTGGATCATTACATGTATCAATGGTATAACCCAAACTAGGTAGAGCTTCAAGCCTAGACCCATCACATAGATGTATCTCAAGGGGGTCCCTATTGTTAGATGTAGCATTATGGCCTTTTATCACACCTACGTGGAAATCCATCAAAGCATGATCACATGCAATTCCTGGCCCTTCATTTGACACACCAACCATACATTTAGAAAATTTGGGTCTCCAAACCCATCTCATATTCCTTTTCATATGCTTAGACTGCCCCATTTTGCCACATTGGTCTAATGGACTCAAAGCAGAATTATTGCTATAGCCAGATGGCCTCACATCCTTATGACTTCCATCGAGTACAGGTGGATCTTGGGCATGCTGCATCTTCTTCATATGAGATGTCTTCCCTTTCCTTTGTCCACTCTGCCACTACTTAGCTATAGGAACCATGCTTTTACTAAAAGGAATAGCATCTACTCGAAAGCATGATTCATCACTAAATTGAAAAGGCTTGTCAAGAGCCTTACTAGCAGCACAACTAGAACCACTCATAGCACACTTCTCCATATTCATAGGCTCAATGGTCCTATCAATGCCGCCATCGCAACTACCTCTCATGGGAGCATTGCAAGCCTTGATGGGACTTACTGGGCTTGGAATCTTTTTATCTCCAAGGGACATATTATCCCTACTATTGCCATTTTTTGCTTGGAGATTTTGGCTACCAAGGTTCCCCTCATAGGTTGCCTTGGTATCAACAAGCGAGCTGTCTCCTTGTAGCAATGGTTGGAAGCTAGGATGCACTTGTACTGAGCAGGAAAAACTCCAAAAGCTTCCCCAACATCTCTGATTATGTCCCTCATAATCAATGGCATGCATCTTTGCTTCCCTTAATGACTTAGGATTCTATATTCCCACTTGGATTTGCATGTTAATCTCTAAGCCACTCAAAAAGATCTCACATAGCACATTACCTGGCAATGTAGTACCTCTTCTTGGCCAAAGCCTCAAAATATCATCAAAGGCTCTAGCATATTCTTTAATAGAAGGATAGGACTCTTTCCTAATCTGCATTAGCTACCCTAAAACTTGGGTCATAGGCACCTTCTTCTCATATTCATCTAAAAATGGATCACTTAACTCTTCAAAGGATTTAATAGACCCCCTTGGGAGGCTCAAGTACCATTTTCTAGCCTCTCTCTTTAGGGTACTTGAGAATATGTGCATCTGATGAATATCATCATACCCACTTGCAAAGCAAGTTAGGCCGTATTCTTGTAAATGCACCATTGAATCCTCATAAGCCAATGCATGAAACGCTGGGAGATCCCTATAAGGAGAAGGGCATTTAGTCATTTCCTTCGGGATTAGCACTGGGCCATTAAAATCCTCGTATTCCTCTTGACCTAGTACCGGCGTATTAGGGTCTTTAATTTCATCCTCTTCCACATTTACTAGTGTTGAAAGGTCATTGCCTCCATGAACTTCCCTTTTCGCCAACTCATGAAGTGGTTTAGGGAGACATATAGCTTCTAGCATGCCATTCTGATCCTTTCTTAGAGGATCTTCCATATCTTTCCCCTTCCTAGGTAGTTCCATGATGTCTTTATCTAGGATCTTCTGCTCCTCATCAAAAGCAAACTTATCCTTAGCACTTAGGACCTAGGGACCATGCCTTTTAAGTAACGGCTTTCCCTTTATAGCTAGGGCTTCTAACATCCTTGTTATACCTAAAATTTTGGCACGATGGCCCACCACATGGGATGTTTCATCCATAATTGCACTCCACTGTATGCCGAGTTTTTCCCATGGCACTACGACTTTAGCATAATCACTTGTTGATGCCATGACCGCCATAGCTTCCAACATACTTGTTCCATGCCCTCTTGGTTGATGGATGGTTATACATGATTTCTCTTGGGTAGAGACCACTCCAAGGTGAACCTCCACCCATGCCATCACATTAGAGGACAGGGTAACCACTAAATGGTTACTCTTCTCATCACCTAGATCATCTTCTGTAGAGGACTCATGCTCTACATAACTAACTAAGTCCATTAGTAAGTTTTGTATAGGGAAAGTCAAGGTTTTCCATCCTTGAATAAACCCCATTTTATGGTTAGCTTAGCACACTCATAATGGAAATTATAAACTTAGGTCCCTTTACAACAGAGATTCAAAGACCGCCCTTTATAGGCAGCTCCCGGCAGACGCACCACTGACGGTCTCTAAAATGGGCTGGCACTAGCTGGACCTCTTGCACAATAGACAACCCCACCACACACACAGGCTCGTGGGCCAAGAGCATGTGTAATAACTAAATGCACACTAGATACATCTACTATTGCGTTTGTAGCTGGATAAGATTCCAACGGCACCTTTACCAAAAACCCCTCAAAGGGGGTATTCCACACATATTGGCAATAAGTACCATGTATCACAGACATAGGAGGCACCCCATCGGCTGATTGTCGTGACCCCACTGCAGCTCTCCTACATCTTGGAGATTGGCCCCTAGATGCACTGCTTTTACATATAAATACATTCGCACAAGACTCCTCTCTTTGCCAGTGAGATCCAGGAAATAATTTCCCTCAAGAAACAACGGCTAACCTACGGCAAGGAAAATCTCACCCTCTCAAGCGTGGGTCAACTATAATTCAAACAATTGTTGTGCATTTCCAAGAGTTGATACGACATGTATGATCAATGCAATAGTGGATGTGTCATTATGCACAAACAGTTATGTTTCGAAATCAGCCTATGTGCTAGTATGCAAACAATATTTCCATGAATTCCAACTAATACGTATATGCTTCATTACAAGAATCTAGCACCAAGGCAAACCTTATGCTACTAGATCCCTAATTTCCAAATAGGCCGCTTCCTGAATGCTATGCATAGAAAAAACAATCAGAATTTTTATTATTTTAGCCCTCAAATTTTTGCACAAAATCCTACTCCCCCTCACCGTTTAAGTTTTGCTTCATTGCATAGATATATAGAGGTTGTTTTCTCATGGTTTAGTGTATGAAAAGCAATAAATCACACACCATGACAAAAAATTAGGGCAAACTGAGGCCAAACCTCATGCTTTGTCCTACCATACATCCACAGCCACTTATTATTATTTTTTATATTTTTCTAAGATATATTCCTATTTTTCTCTTATTTTCTCCCAAATTTCTCTATTTTTCTAATAAAAATATTGTTATATTTTCATAGTTGTGGCTCTTGGTTCTTAGAATAGCATAAATGTAGATTTAATTAGAATTTTATCCCATGTGTAGTGGTTTATCCCACCCGAAAACACCAAAAATCCCATTTTTCTCATAAAAACCATGTTTTACGGGTTTCTAAAAATCATTTCCAGCATTTTGACTTTCTGTTTTCTTATTTTTTCATCATACAAGCATAGAACAAATAGTAAACAGCATGTCTACCAATTTTCACTCCATAAGAACAACATTGGCTCAATCAAACATAAAAAACAAGCAATTTTCCTTTGTAAAATAGAATTATCGATTTTTTTTCCTTCTTTGCGGGTTTTAAAATCTCATGCGGGACTGTAGATCAGCTCTCATTCAAGACTTAGCCCACCTCTGAACAGCCAACTCTAGCCCTCCATTGATCCGGGAGTGATCGGGTACCATGACAAGCATCCTTCAATCGGTCTTCATTCTTCTTCATGGGCATGAACTGCCTCTTAAGGGGAGAGAGAGGGAGGAGAGAGAAAGACTAAAAAATGAGATTTTTAAATCCTCCATTAAAACGGGCAAGCTTGCACCCATCTTGTTTCCACCCTGCCCTGATCGAGAATCTCCCTCTCTCTCTCCAAACAAGTTTGAATCGGAGAGACATCGAGCAAAAATGAGGAGACACATTAATGCTTCCCTCTGTTCAATAGTTTTTGCATTAGTTTCAAGGCTTTTATTAAGCCTAAAGTTTAAAACATTAAAATAACTAGTTCATCTTTTTGTGTTTACACTATCTCGCAAGTGGATTTTTCAAATTTGAAGGCCCAAATGAACTCCGATTTGCAATTCGACTGGACACGTGGCTTCGTGGCGTCGAACTCCATCAACTTGGCCTCTCCCACGCACTTTATGGCTTCTCGATCTAGTAGCTTCTTTATAACGCTGAACCTTGCGGGGATTAAATGGAGGGTCAAACGACCTCTGATTTGACGAACTGAGACTTGTGTTGGATTCTTGATGTCAAAATGCATCTAGGAAAACTCTAGCTTGGCCATCCGCCACCATTTAATTTTTCATGAAAATTCGCTCTTTAACGCCTCTCAGGCACTTTTCAATTCCAAAAATGAGCTTCAACACTTCAAGAATGGGTCCAAATCGGGTCCTAAAATCCAGCTCTCAGCCTCTTTTAGTACAATTGGAGCAAAATGTAAAGTTGAGTGCTGATGTTGGGGATGAGATAGAAGATCCTACTATGTTGAGAATGATAGTAGGGAGTCTGATTTACATGACTATCACAAGGCTAGACTTGAGCTATGTTGTTTGCCTTGTCAATCACTCTATATAGATGCCTAGAAAGCCTTATTTGGATGCAATTAGATGCATATTGAGTTATTGAAGTCCACTGTACATTCTAGGCTTTTTTATGAGACAGGTAGGAATATATAGGTATTTGGATACACAAATGTAGATTGGGCTAGTAGCATGTCTGATAGAAGATCTACCAGTGTATTTATGTTTTCCCTTGGTAGTGCAATGATTACATGAAGTAGAAAAAATCAACCTATAATTGCTTTATCGAGTACAGAAGCTGAGTATGGAGGTGCTAATATGGCAGCATGTGAGGTGGTATAGCTACAAAAGTTATTGGGTGATTTAGATATGCATGGAGATGATCTAGTTATCACCTGCTATGACAACATGGGCAGCATATAGCTGGCTAGAAACCTAGTATTCCATGCTAGGAAAAAACACATTGAGGTGCACTACCACTTTGAGAGAGAAGGTACTTGCAGGAGAGATTAACTTGGTATATGTTAGCACATAAACTCAAATAGTTGACATTTTCACAAAGGCATTGGGTGTAGAGAAGCTTCAAAAGTTTTGAAGCTTACTTGGAGTTGTAGAAATACAATTGAGCTTGAGAGGGAGTGTTGAGATGGAAAGCTCAACATGTGGGGACATTGATGATGGACCACTTGGCTAGATAGGTCTGTACATCTACACTTAGCACATAGGTGGTCATTATGATATTCACTTGGCCACTCACTTATCACTTATCATATTTAATTTATTGCACGTACCTACAACTAGCATAATTATAATGCTAGTCGATTACTATAATTAGTTATGCATTGTTTGACTTAGTAGGCCACTTTCCTTTATGTTGTATCTTATCTATACTTTGTATAAATTATATTGTGTGTGAAAGAAGAAGAAGAAACCAGCAAGAAAACGTTTTGGCCCCCATCTCTCTTCTTGTGTTCTTAAGTGAGTTTCCTCTTGTGTATATGGTGTGTCTTTGGTGCATAGCTCAAGCAAGTTCCCCCACCACGCAATTCTTGACAAAGGAGAGAGAGAAAGAGAGATGTTGAGTCCTGACCTCAACCCCTCCCTCCCTGCCCCCACCACGTCCACAATCAATTGCAACAACCATTAATAGGGGGCCGTGATACTTTAGCCCTAATGTTTAAATATTTTAATTGTTTCATTTCTTTGAAAAAAAATTATTCTAGCCAATGGGGTTGTAGCATACTAGTTAGGTCATGGGTTGAGTTTCACCAAAGGCACAATCATCAAGCAACTAAATTTTTTTAAATTCTATACACAATTCACCAAAGACATGTGGTTTTGTGCCACCAAACTATTCTTTTAGCCTAGCACTTTTGTTGTCTATGATCCATTGATGACAAACTTTGAAGATATTGCATGCACCGTTTGCAATGCCTCACTGTCACATAGAAACTGTCATTTGATGACTCTCTCAAATTTTCCCTTCTCGATTTTCAAATATTTGTTTTCAGGGACTCTAAACCACATTAACATTCCAAGCATGGATCACTACCTATAACTCAGTTGCAAACATGGCTTGCTGTAAGAAATGTCTATACTATCTCCATATTGATCTAGAAGATAAGTAGAACCCATTCGCAAGAGAAACCAAGTTTCTATTAACACATTAAGCATGTTGGAGGAAATGAGATAAGAGGGTAGACAAAATATTGATTTATGGATTGATGGTAGGTTGTATCCTATGGATCCCATAATGACAAGCATCCCTCCATTCTTATCATGTTCCTCATTATTGAGGTTTTTCGAAGATGGAAGATAATGACTTCAAGCATATGCACAGAATCTAGTAGGCCATTCAAACATTTTGAAAGAACCAATGGTTACTCCAAGAGAGAGCTACAATGATGAAAGAATTGTAGGAGAGCCAAGAAAAAATAAGGAGGCTCAAAAACTAGCTATATGCAGCCAGGTGGAAGGAAATAACACTTGGGTGACATGAGAGGTAGAGAAGTTTGATGAACATCAAGACTTTCAAGCTTGGAAGTGGAGGTTTTAGGAGAATAATAATAGTAATACAATGATAGTTGGGTCACTTACCGTGAACTACTTGTATTATTCTATTTTGTGTCAAGAAGAAGCATCAAGTCCAAAGTAAGTGGTCATTCTATGAATGTATTATAAACCCACTGTGATGTGGTTGTTATAACCAATAGGGTCTTTCTCCATCGAAAAAAGCAATGAGGAACATGGAGAAAGCATTGAAACCCTACACCAACATCATTGCTCCCAAAGTTATAAGGAGTATATTGAGTAAGAAGAGGTTTAAGAAAGCCAAGTAGTGTATTGAAAAGCGCTTGCAAGGTCTTGCCTAAACAAAGAGGACATCCGAAGAAAATTGGACAAGGTGGGGATTAGTAGAAAAAGCTATATCCAACTCTTAAAAGTTATGCAATAGACATTGAAGAAGAAAAGGGTCAAGGGGTCTTTGCTTCCAAAGCCATCTTCAGTTCAACAAACAAGATGTAGCATCAACTAGCAAGTCTTGGAAGTCCTTGGTGAGCCAATTCACATCATAGACAACCATCCAAAAAGAATGAAGTGCCAAACGGTGACAACCAACAACATATTCTTTAGGCCATGTACCAAGGGGGTGAAGGCTTTAAGGACTCAGTGCACTTCCGTGTCTATCTATTGGTTGGGAGCATTTCAGATTGATACAATAGATTCTGACATGTTGAATTGGGTGTTTCAATGAACTTTGGTACTCAAGATAATAAGTACTCAACAATCAGGGGAGGAACTAAGAGTCAAAGGGTTTGGACAATATAAAGTGGAGTGGCACATGGTCACAAATTTAAAGACACTAAAGTGCTTGTATAATGTGTCAAAAGGTGCTATACTAAGAGTCCTTATACTTACTACATGATCATGGCCAAGGAGTGAAATACTACTAGTTGGAACAAGGCGCTTGATAGACACACCAAAGATTCAGACTTTCAAACCATTCTAGATATCCCTTTAATAAAATTCCACGTGTGCACATTGCATACCTTGTGCAAAATAGTTGAGAAAATTGTGCATCTATACATTGGATTTGCATGGAAATCGCAATCCCAAAAAGCCAAGAATGGTGCTATTAGGGTTATTTAGAGGGTTTTGTTAGTCATTGGTCTCCATGGGGGAATGTTGTGATCGAGACAAATCCTCAAAGATCCAAAAAATGGAAGTAGTGTTCTAAGGAAACCGTCAATAGGTGGGGTTAATGCAAAAATATTTCTCGGCTTCCATGGCAACCTCAAAAAATATTGTTCTTGCACTCATCACAACTAATGGAAAGCACTACACAATGTAGTCAAAGACCTTTGGAATGATGGAAGAGGAAAGAATAGGAATGCCAAAGTCTAGGAAGCATTCGACGCATTGTTTCTGTATTGCGACAAAACGCCTTGGTTGAATGAGGATCTCCTAGTCTTCAAGAAGGCCCTCAACAAATTCAAAACCTCCATGAAGGATGCCTAGAGAGAAAACAGTTTCGTGCACTAAATGATAAGGAAACTCCTTTAATTTTAAAAAAGTTTCAAGAGAAAGGGAAAGCAAATATGAGACTTTAGTGAAACTTGTAAAAGGGGTCACTACCATGTGATATGGGACCTTTCCTCTCCTCTAAGAGAGGTAATGACAGATGTTTTTTTATGCCGAGAAGTCCTTAAAAATAGAAAAAATTCCAAATTTCAGGGAAAAAATAGACTTCGTCGAAGGTGACAGCTGCAATCAGTACAATTTTAAGCGGCAAGTCCCTAAAGCGCTAGTGCTTATTTTCATGGAAAATCAAACGGTGGTGGATGGCCGAGCTAGAGTTTTCTTAGATGCAAAATGATGTCAGGAATCCAACTCAAGTCTCGGATCTCCATTCCGAGGTCATTTGATCCCCCATTTAATCCCCACAAGGTTCCAAGTCGTGAAGCGGCTACTGGATCTGGAAGCTGGGAAGAGTAGGACGTCGCCTAGCTTTCTAGATTTCAACATCACAGAACCACCGGTCTAGATGAATCTCAATTGCAATGTCATTTGCCCCCTCAAAAGTCTCATCCAGACGGATCTCGATTGCGATGTCGTTTGCCCCCTCAAAACTCAAAAACCCACTTGCCGCCGGAAGTGTGAAAGCAAAAGTCATGAACTACATACTTTGGGTTTAAAAGCTTAAGCTTGCTTAAGCTTGGAAAAACTCAAGAAATGAAATGCCATGGGGGGGCCGGGGGAGGGGGCGTCAATTTTTCGGCGCCTCCCAAATCCCCATTTTTTTTTGTGATTTCTGATCATCAGTCTGAGGCATGAGGAATCCTCTTGGGCCTGAGATGCCTCTATTCTCGCCCTCCATCACCATAAACGGATCAAGAATTGATGCATTGAGCAAAGAGATAAAAAACCAATCTTTCTCTCTCCTGCATAGAGGCACTTCATGTGGCAAGAATCAAGAAGAGAATCGGGAGATGCCAGGAGGCACCGGATTGTTCCAAAAGGTTGAGGAGGCTGAAGGCTGAATATCTATGCTGAAATCCATGGCTAGTTGGTCAATACACAATCCCAATTAAATATTCAAAAAACCTGAAACACGCAAAAAGGCGGTATGCTCTATTTTATGAAAGAATTTTGCTTGTTTTTTATCATTCATGGTCTAAATGGTGTGCACATGAGCTGAAATTTTATTTGAATCTTCCTTGCATTATGTTTAAGGGCTACAATTACTGTTATGCAGAACCCGTATTGATTTACACCAATTATAAATTTTCAAAACCCGAAAAAATACTAATTTTGATGGAAATTGATAGTTTCTTTGATTTTAAGTGGGAAAAATGAGTGGACATGGGATAAAATAAGAAACAATTCTGAATTTCCATTCCAATGATCAGTCACCAAAAAAAACTAGAAAATACCTATTTTCTATTAAAAATAAATAGAAAAAATAGAGAAAAATGAGAAAAAATGGAAAAAAAAGGGTTTATTGCGTTTCAAAAAAAATGAAAAAATGAGATCTATGTATGTGAATGTCTGATAGGGTTGAAGCATGAGGTTAAGCCTCAATTTGGCCCTTATCCTTTGTGTTAAAGTGTGTATTTATTGCTTTTACATACAAAAAATAACATAAAAGAACCTCTACACATATGCAATGTAGCAAAATTTAAACGGGTGGGGGAGGATGATGTTATACAAGAGTTTAAGCGCTGAAATAATACAAAGTCTGATTGTTCTCTTTATGCATAACATTTAGGATGTGGTTTATTTGGAAATAATGGATCTAGCAGCACAAGGTTCGCCTTGGTGCTAGGTTCCTGCAACGAAGCATTGTGTATTAACAAAAATTCATTAAAAGGGTTGTTTTTGTACGACACATAGGCTGATTTAAAACCATAATTGTTTGTGCACAATAAGGCATCCACTATTGCATGAATCATACACATGGTATTTATTCCTGGCATGCATAGCAATTGGTTGAATTATAAATGACCCACGCTGGAGAGAGTAAGGCACCCAAGCTATAGGTCTAGATGGTGGGTCCAAAGGGACAAGTAAGTGAGGACTGGTACATTCCTGGAATGATATAATATTGGTACCGAGAGCGGAGTCTGTTTCGTATGTGTTATATGTGTTAGCGATGCATCGAGGGGCCAATCCCCAAGGTATAGGAGGATTGGAGTGGGGCTGCGGCATTCAGCCACCAAGGGTGCCTTCTATGTTATTCTACGTGGTGAATTACACCAAAATGTGTAGGGTCTCCCTCTAAGGATTCTGAGAAGGTTAAGGGTTGGACTATAAAGACGATACAAATGCAAAATGTACGTACGATGGCAAGGCAATGTGTCCTGTAGATGGCCATGGGATTGTCTTGTGCATGTCAGAGGTCCAGTTAGTACTATAGCCAGTGCTAATCCATTTTAGGTCCCATCAATGGTGCATTTGCTGGGAGCCACCAACAAGTGGTCGTTCCGAATCTAGGGTTTCTAGGGACCAAATAGTTGGTTTATGTCCTCTGACAAGGACTAACAAGCTGAAATACAAAAAGTAGAATGTGCTGAGGGGGCTAGCCAGCGGTTGGAAATTGTGAGATGCTATTCTCCTCAAAGAAGCAGCCCGTTACGCATAAGCAATAGTGGTTCTAGTAACCTAAGTGTCACAAGCAGCCCTTTGAGTGCAAGTGGAAGTCTTGGTACTTCCCTTCTTCTAGTTAATCAACCCACAACAAGTGGGGGTGCAGTTGTACCTACACAAACTCCCGTTGTCAATCCGGTTGTAGCCATGGCACAACCTATCGTAATTCCTCCTATTTGTTCTACATGGTGAATTACATCAAAATGTGTAGGGTCTACCTCTAAGGAGTCTTAGAAGGTTAAGGGTTGGACTACAAACACGATACAAACGCAAAATGTACGTACAATGGCATGGTAATGTGTCTTGTAGACGCTCATGGCCGCAAGGCCGTGGGGTTGTCTTATGCACGTGAGAGGTTCGGCTAGTGCTATAGCCAGTGCCGGCCCATTTTAGATCTCATCAATGGTGCATCTGCCGAGAGCCGCCAACAAGTGGTGGTTCCGAATCTAGGGTTTCTAGGGACCAAATAGTTGGTTTATGTCCTCTAACAAGGACCGTCAATCTGAAATACAAAAAGTAGACGTGCTGAGAGGGCTAGGCGGCGATTGGAAATTGTAAGACGCTATTCTCCTCAAAGAAGCAGCCCGTTGCGCATAAGCGGTAGTGGTTCTAGTAACCTAAGTGTCACAAGCAGCCCTTTGAGTGCAAGTGGAAGTCTTGGTACATCCATTCTTCTAGTTAATCAACCCATAACAAGTGGGGGTGTAGTTGCACCTACACAAACTCTCGTTCTCAATCCAGTTGTAGCCATGGCACAACCCATCACAATTCTAGCAAGGACACTGGATTTACTGGCATTAGGAGCATCGTTGCCCATTTTCCATGGGTTAGTAGAAGAAGATGGAGAACTCTGTATTAAGGAGTTCCAAACACTCATGTTCAACTATCGAATCCAAGATGAAGGACACCTGATGATGTTCTTCAACATGGCGTTAAAAGGAAGAGTAATAGTATGGTATCACGGTCTAGAAGCCAGAACCATAACTAGTAGTGCCCAATTCTTCACAGCCTTCTGAAGAGAGTTTTCCCTTGAAAGGGGTGGGCAGTATTGGTTGCGTGTGCTGAATGTAACATGTCAAGAACCAAATGAGAATGTCCAGGCCTATGCCAAGCAACTAAAGGAAGTTTTTCGCAAACTTAATACTTATATCCCCATTCTAGCAGCTGCACAGTTGCAATATTTTCTACATGGATTGGATTTCAATATCCAAGTGCAGCTTAGTAGTGTTGCTTTGGCTGACATTGACACTACTATTATCCAAGTAGAAGGAGTAGAGTCACGCTTGCAAGCGGCTTATGCAACAATGATAAATTGGAATGATAATAATTTGGCCTTGACCAATGGGATTCAAGGTAATCCCATGTCAAATGCGAATGGAAGAGGGAGTATCATGCCAAAATTGCCTATGTTACCCGCTCCTCCTAGCATGACTATGCCTATGGCTAGTCAGACAGGCCCACTAAGTGGTGGAAGCCAAACAATGTATCCTAATGTTGTCCCAGTAGGTCAGCGGCCAATTCATAATCAAGTGGTTAGACTGATGGGACGACAAATAGATGATCACGGCTATGAGTCGGGTGCCTCTAATGTCCTTGGCGAAGTTAAGGACATGATAAAGCACTATACCAATATGATTTCTGAACAATACAGACAAATAGTTGTGGACGTCAATTTTCTTAAGAAGCAACAGAATTTGATAGGGAGTCGACACCTTGAGGAGGGTGCCCCCTCAAGATTCAATTGTACGTGGTGTGGTGGCCAACATCACTACAAGGATATGAGGGTATAGCGACGCCCATTAGTGAGGAGAAATAGCAGTGTCGCTATTTGCGTCCCTATTAGCGTCGCATTTGCGATGCTAATAGTGACGCAAATAGCGACAGTACCCGGAGGAAAAAACATGGGCCGAAACCCAAGTGCATCATTTTTCGCGCATTCACAAAAGAGAGTACGAAAGGGAGAGCAAGAGGGAGAGAAATAGAGAAAGAAGACTTCTCACCGCCATCGCCATAGCCGTCGCTATTCAGAAGAAGAGGAGGAGGTGTACGGAGGGCGAAGAGGAGTCGTCGTCGCGAAGAGTAGCCACTAAACCCTTCTTCGAGCCTTTACGGTGAGTGCATTGTCCATTCTTGCCTTGCTTTTGTGTTTTCTCTCTCTTTTTTACTTGTTTTTTGTATAATTCGTGTATATTGAGAGAGGAAGAGGGAGAGGGAGGGAGAGGAAATGAGAGAGGGAGAGGGAGAGGGAGGAAATGGGAGAGGGAGGGAGAGGGAGAGGGAGTTTTCTCTCTCTCTCTCTTACTTGTTTTTGTTATAATTCATGTGTATTGAGAGAGGGAGAGGAAATGAGAGAGAAAGAGAGGGAGAGGGAGAGGGAGAGAAAATGAAAGAGGGAGAGGGAGTTTTCTCTCTCTTTTACTTGTTTTTGGTATTATTCGTGTGTATTGAGAGAAGAAGAGGAAATGAGAGAGAAAGAGAGTGAGAGGGAGAGGGAGAGGAAATGAGAGAGGGAGGAAATGGGAGAGGGAGGGAGAGGGAGAGGGAGAGGGAGAGGGAGGGGGAGAGAAAGAGAGGGGGAGGGAGAGGAAAAGAGAGAAAAAATATTAAACATAATAGGGAAAGAGAGAAAGAGAGGGAGAGAGTGAGGGAGGGAGAATAAGAGAGGGAGAGGAAGATAGCAAAAGGAAATGAGAGAGGGAGAGGAGAGAGAAAAAATGAGAGAAGAGAGAAAAAGAGAGAAAAGATGTTAAACATAATAGGGAAAGAGAGAAAGAGAGGGTGAGGGTGAGGGTGAGGGTGAGGGTGAGGGAGGGAGAGGAAGAGAGAAAACGAAATGAGAGAGGGAGAGGAGAGAGAAAAAGAAATGAGAGAGAGAGAGAGGAGAGAGGAGAGAGAAAAAGAGAAAAAAGAGAAAAAATATTAAACGTAATAGGGGAAGAGAGAAAGAGAGGGTGAGGGTGAGGGAAGGAGAAGAAATGAGAGAGGGAGAGAAAGAGAGCAAAAGGAAGCGAGAGAAGGAGAGGAGAGAGAAAAAGAGAGAAAAGATGTTAAACATAATAGGAAAAGAGAGAAAGAGAGGGTGAGGGTGAGGGAGGGAAAGGAAATGAGAGAGGGAGAGGAGAGAGAAAAAGAGAGAAAAAACATTAAACCTAATAGGAAAAGAGAGAAAGAGAGGGTGAGGGTGAGGGAGGGAGAGGAAATGAGAGAGGAAGAGGAGAGAGAAAGACATTAAATATAATAGGAAAAGAGAGAAAGAGAGGGTGAGGGTGAGGGAGGGAGAGGAAATGAGAGAGGGAGAGAAAGAAAGAAAAAAATGAGAGAAAGAGAGAAAAAAATGAGAGAGGGAGAGGAGAGAGAAATAGAGAGAAAAAGAGAGAAAAAACATTAAACTTGATAGGGAAAGACAGAAAGAGAGGGTGAGGGTGAGGGAGGGAGCGTATACGAGAGAGGGAGAGAAAGAGAGAAAAGGAAATGAGAGAGGGAGAGGAGAGAGAAAAACAGAGAAAAATCCATATACCTAATAGGGAAAGAGAGAAAGACAGGGTGAGGGTGAGGGAGGGAGAGGAAACGAGAGAGGGAGAGAAAGAGAGAAAAAGAAATGAGAGAGGGGGAGGAAGAAAAAAAATAAGAGAGGGAGATAAGAGAGAAAAAGAGAGAAAAAACATTAAACCTAATAGGGAAAGAGAGAAAGAGAGGGAGAGGGTGAGGCAGGGAGAGGAAATGAGAGAGGGAGAGGAAGAGAGAAAAGGAAATGAGAGAGGGAGAGAAGACAAAAAAAAAACACTAAACATAATAGGGAAAGAGAGAAAGAGAGGGTGAGGGTGAGGGAGGGAGAGAAAGAGAGAAAAGGAAATGAGAGAGGGAGAGGAGAGAGAAAAAATGAGAGAGGGAGAGGAGAGAGAAAAAGAGAGAAAAAACATTAAACCTGGTAGGGAAAGAGAGAAAGAGAGGGTGAGGGTGAGGGAGGGAGAGGAAATGAGAGAGGGAGAGGAAGAGAGAAAATGAAATAAATTATTGTTGTTTGCAGTAGTAGTAGTAGTAGTAGTAGTTTTTTTTCTTTTCTTGTTTACTATTGTTTAGTTTTCTTGTTTTTTTGTAGTAGTAGTAGTAGTAGTAGTTTTTTCTTTTTTTCTTGTTTATTGTAGTAGTAGTAGTTATTGTTGTTGTTGTTGTTGTTTTTTCTTCTTCTTCTTCTTCTTTTCTTGTTTATTATAGTGGTCGTAGTCGTGGTAGTGATAGATGTGGTGGTCGTAGTTGTGGTCATAGTCGTGGTAGTGGTAGTGGTAAGTAGCTATGGTCATGGTCGTGGTCATAATCATAGTCGTGGTCGTAGTCATCGTGGTCGTCGTCGTCGTCGTCGTGGTCGTCGTCGTGGTCGTAGTCGTAGTCGTAGTCGTAGTCGTAGTCATAGTCGTGGTCGTGGTCGTGGTCGTGGTCGTGTTCGTGGTCGTGGTCGTGGTCGTGGTCGTAGTCATGTTCGTAGTCTTCATCGTAGTCGTAGCCATGATCATTAAAGAAAATGAGAGAGAGGGAGGAAGAGAAAAAAGAAGAAGGAATGAGAGAGATGGAATAAACATACATCATAATAAAGAAAGAGAAAAAGAGAGAGATGGAAGGAGAGGAGAAAATGAATGGATAAAAAACAAAGAGAGAGTGGTGGCGAGGTCTGGTGCAACACCACGAGATAGGAAGCACTCCGACATATATATGTTAATCTGTGGATGGGTGGGTGGAGACTTTACATACGTTAATTTTTGTTGTGTTACAAGAGAAGAAATCCCTTCTCAAACAATTTAAGAAAGAAAAAAAGAATGATAACAAAAATAAATTGTTTGTCGTAACGTAGACAAAATGGAAAACGATGAAGGTATTGTTGTCCAAGATTGCGAGGCATATCTTAATCAGTGTGTCCCATGTCCTTGCTCTCAATGCAAGCTTGGCAATTAGACGAAAACTTTGATTGTCTATAGAACACGTACGACGCTTCAGCGAGTTTCAATCTGAGATCATTGATCATGCGATCTTGGCTTTTCAGCAAATGGTAAGAAAAGTTAATATCAATCATGCATTGTACTCGATAAGCTAATTGAATACCATATACAAGAAGATTGGGTGTGGCTGGTAAATTTTCTATCTAGGGAGGTGACGTCGCATCCCAAGGAGGAGTGCACGCTTTGCGGTCAATTAGAAGAGTTCATGGGCGTGAGATGGATGGAGTGCCTGAGCCAATCCACCACTTGGAGGGTACTACCCAATCTATATCATCAATACCAGAGGAGACAGGCAGCCTTCCAGACTTACCTACAATCTTGGAGCCTGAGATGGAGGCAATGATCGATGCATTGATTCCCATGGATGTCGAGACTTTTGATCCGCTTAGAGAGGAAGCATCCATACTATTATATGATGGGTGCCAAGTATCTAGCCTGAAGACGCTGCTTGCACTCCTAAGTGTACAAGCAAAATACAGGTGGAGCGATGCGAGTGTGATCGAGTTGTTCAGGTACATTGTACATATGCTTCGTTGATTTCTTTTCGGCACTATCATTAAAAATATTTGTGCTTTTTCAAGGTGTTTTATGATTTTTTTCAGGTTACTGAAATATCATATTACCATCTACAAATACAATGCCTGAGTCTCATGATGATGCATGACATGTTTTACGAAAGCTTGGCACTGACTACAACAACATCCATGCATGTATCAATGATTGCATACTGTTTCGAGGAGAATACGAGACTATGGAGACATGTCCATAGTGTGGTGCTCACAGGTATTGATAGGACTTGCAAGGGCAAACCATCCCTCAAAAAGTTCTTTAGACACTTTCTGTTTATCCCCCGTATAAACCACATGTTTCGTATGTTCGACATGGCAAGCTTGACAACATGGCATGCATAGAATAGGTCCACAGATGGAGTTCAATGAATATCAGCAGATTCATGCACATGGAGCCACATTGACTCTACCTACCCAGGCTTTTCCCAAGAGGCAAGGAATCTTCGGCTTGGTCTTGCAATGGATGGCATGAACCCATTCGGTCTGCACTCAACTACTTACAGTGTGTGGCCTATAGTCCTTGTCAACTACAATGTCCCTCCATGGCTTTCTACGAAGAAAGGACATCTCATCCTTAGCTTACTCGTCCTCAGCTAGCTACAAAGTCAAAAATATGGACGTGTATCTTCATCCATTAATCAATGAGCTTAAGATTTTGTGGGAGGAGGGGGTCACTGTGCAAGATATGAGCAAGCACGATGGTGGACGATCCACCAATATTCGAGCCATTCTCATGTGGACGATGCATGTCTTTTTGGGATTCGAAGAGTGCTTAAGTAAATAGGCTCCCATTCTCGTTGGTAATATCTATATTTTATCTCGTTCAAGTTTGTATTCACTGGATAGAGGTGTTGAAACAGGTCTGGTTACCTCAGGTTATCACGCATGTCCATTGTGTGGGCCACAATTAGACTCCCGAAGGTCACGAACTATGAAGAAGATGGTATATCAAGGACACGCCGCTTTCTTGCCAGAGGGTCATGAACTCAAGGAAGGTTTTCTTGGACGACCTCCAACACGCAAGCTGGTATGAGCTGAAAATGGTCCACGCGGAGTCACATCCAAACAGAATGCGACGGTTCTCAATTTTCTACAAGTTGCCATATTGGACCCACTTACAAATGAACCACTTGCTGAATCCCATGCATATTTTCAAGAATGTGGGCAGCTTGCTATGGGATCACATCACAGGAAAGAGAGACACTATAGGGGCACGAATGGATTTGAAGGAGATAGGCAAGATGGAGGCACTTTGGCCATTGTCGAGTGCTGATGGTCGCATGTAGCTACCTCGTGCTCCTTGGGTTTTGTCCACTAAAGAAGACCGCATTGTGAAGCAAGTAGTCAAGTCTATCCGCACTCCGACAGGTATGATGCATTCTCTAGGTCTGCATTTTCTAAAGACGACCAATTATCAGGGCTAAAATCCCATGACTGGCATAAGATATGTCAGGTTTGTACTACGAATGGATTGTAATTGGCATGCGCATTTTGCTATTTGGAGTGTAGCCACCATTGTTCATAATGCTTTCTCATTTGTGGCAGTTTGTACTACCGATCACGATTGCAGGAGGATGCCTTAATCTAGAAATACGAGAGGCCATTTACAGGTTGTCGACTTTGGTGCAATGGATCTCATAGAAGGAGATTAAGATGTCTTCTATTGAATTCGCGAGGCGGGGAGTAGTGGAGACAGTCTGTCTCTTTGAGAAATACCTACCTACCAGCATGCTCACGATACAAATCAACCTTCTTGTGCATCTTGTAGATGAAGTGGAGATTGCTGGACCTGTCCATACGCGATGGATGTTCTTCTTGGAGTGCTTCATGAAAACCCTAAAAGGCTTTGTACGACAACGAGCTCGGCCAGAAGGTAGCATGGCTGAAGGTTGGTTGGTATCTGAGGCATTAGTGCATATTTCACAATGGCTACCAATGGTGGATCCAGACAACAAAATGCTATGGTCGTTGAAGGACGATCATAGACTAACCGAAGATGTGGTGGTTGGAAATGGGGTAGAAAAAAGAATGAATGTTGCAATGGAGAAGAAGGTGAATCGCTTTTGAATGTTGCACCATGCCTCTATGGAGATGTGGCTTGCCAGGTACCAGATTGCTAGGCAAGATTGAGAGGAAGCGTGATTTGAATTTCGATGTAGTACATGCCATCGACCAATTCGATATTCCAAGGGCATGGAGAAGATGCCACAGTTCATGTCAACGCAATGGTTGCATGGAGCTTTGACCGCAACGTCTCCCGAAGGGGCGGAGGTCTCAATTAAGGAGTGGGAATTCTCAAGTGGATATAGTCCAAAGGTAATGACGTGTTTAGGATTTGTCGTATCTATATTTTATATGCAATAACTAATTTTGAGTATTTCAATGTATAGTACAAAATATATAGTGTAGCGTGATCGCGCGGATGGCATTTTCACGTGGAGCATATTGACAAAATGCGCTCCACAATGGACTGTAGTATCATGGCAAGATTCGAGCAGGAGAGCCGATGACGAACAACGGATCCAAACACGGTTATAGATGAGATGGAGTATTTTGGAAACTTGCAAAGTATTTTTACGATGGATTACCGTAACTTCTCCATGATACTAATCGATATGCAGTTGTTCAAAGTACTTAAAGGAGCTGGAGCAACAGTTCGACAAGGTTCATCTGGATTTCTCGAAATAGATTCCGAAAAAAAATGGACGGATTTATGCGACACCTTTGTATTGTCCGCCCATTGTGAATAGGTGCATGAACTCATTTGTTTGTTAATTGTATTACGACATGGTACATGTCACAATAGTTTAATCTCTCTTGTACGTGTTTGTGAACAGGTAATCTTCTATCCAAACCCCCGATAACCTCGATGGTGGTATGTTATACCTTCAACTCCCCGAAGTGCAAGAGTATATGATCAAAGCGATGTTCTGAGCATAGATGAGGATAATATGCAAATAGAGGGGTCGATATTGCAAGGGGTGGAGGCCACCGAAAGCTTGGAGCATGTAGAGGAGCCAGCATCGGCTAACAATGATGGAAATATAGGAGTCCAAGAATTATTTGAGAATGAGGTGGACTCATCCTTTTGTAGTGACATGTCTATCGACCTTCCAGTGTGTGCGGAGTTGTGTCAAGAGATTGACATGGGACCATAGGATACTTCATACTTGGAGCATCCACTTACTCAATTCGTTGACTAATCGCTTATAAGGGTACATAAGATATACATTTTAAGCAAGATCATTTTTTTAGGATTTACATTACTGTGCTTTGTATGATTTAAATTGATAATTCTAACATCATTTTTTATCTATGCAGGTGACCTTTTCAAGATGAGTCGAGGGATGAGTGATGAGGAGTTGCAGGTCACCTTTTCAGGATGAGTCGAGGATGAGTCGAGGGATGAGCAATGAGGAGTTACATGATATCTTCACGCGCATGTCTCCAGATCAGATGGCGAGATTCAGAGACATGACAGGAGTTGTCTCGGACATCGTCATGCCACTCTATTAGATCTACTTCAACGTAATCAAATGCTTCAGCTTCGAGCAGATGAGATCGTTGCTCCAGACTTGGGCCAGAGGGAGGGAGTGCTTTAGGGTTAGGGGGATACTGTAGAGATACGGAGGCAGTGAGCCCGCAGTCGGCACGAGATACAGATGCGACTCCTCACTCTTGTGGCGGTTCCAGGAAGCGTGGCTTAGGTGGTTGCTATGGAGGCATGGACGCGGTGTCTCCATCTCGTCGTTCTGCTGGAGTTGCGTCACCTCCAGGATTTGTCACACCTATTGGGACGTCTACTCCAGTTACTCCGGCTTTTGCTCAGCCGTCTATTACAGGTGGCATCCCTATGGGTGCTACACTGATAGATACTACCCCGATCAGTACACCGGATGTACAGGGGTCTCTTGGATATGCCTAGGAGCGTGGATGCAAGTGGGAGAGGATCCATCTTAGGCATATCCCAGGGATATGCCTATCTTGTCGATGATAGTCAGGAGCCATCATCATGAATGATGAGGGGAGGAGGGTGATGGCTCATATGAGAGAGTTTTGCACCAACAAGTTTTTCGGCACAACGTCTTAGATCATTGGAAAAACATACCAAAGGGGAGAAAGGACTACATAGTAGCATCCTTGCATGAGGAGTTTCCGGTTCCAGCCACAGCAGATAGATTTTCTACAAGCTGGATGATGGATTGCATGCGTGCATATACGTCACACAGACGATCGGACGCACACAAGGCACTCAAGAGTGGGGCTACAAAGCCCGAGTGGCTAGACATGGACGAGTGGCACCGACTAAGGGAGGAGGCTACAGATTCTCTAGGACGTTGGAGTCAGCAATGCGAGGCGGTGAGGGCATGACTAGAGGCCGGAGTGATCCATCATCTTGGGAGTGGCTTTGTCCATCATATCTTGGAGGACTTTGTAAGTTTTTCTTTTGTTTTGCTTGCTTTTTTTTTGCAATATCCTTTGTATTGGCAATCATGTTTCTAATAGTTAGTATTTTGTTTTCTTTGCAGCACTCCATTACAAATTGCGATCCAACCGGCCTTGAGACTCGATATGCAGAGAGGCACAGTCTCACTATATTGATCGACCGATTGTATAGATGCGGCGGCCCTGTAAGTCACTCATCTTTCTTGTCCATAGTTACCATGCTTAATTAGAATGCATTATTGTATGGTGGACTGATGTGTAGTTGTTTCTTTTTTTTGCAGAGTCCATTCGATGCTCCTTTGCGGCGGGACGAGCTTTCAGATGGCAAGGATATGTAGCTCGCCCTTGGATCCCTGGAGCTCACATACCCTTCTTTTTTGGTCGCCTGATCTGTGTAGACATTTTCTATGTAGTAGTGATATCTTGTCATGATTGTACCAGTCACTTTCATTATGTGATCATGTATTTATTTCATGTATCAGTGTTATAATTTAAGTACATTTTGTTTTTGTTTACACGAGCATTGTACACAGTGCAAAAACTATTTTGTATAGCCCAAATAAAGCACACAGTGCTATATGTGGCAGGGCAGCTTGCTGCCCTGCCACAATTTTTTTTTCCCTGTTACTGTCGCTATTAGTGTCGCAAATTAACCTACACACATTGTTATTTGCATCGTTATTAGCGTCGCAGAGCGTCGCTATTTGCGTCGACGCTGATACCGATGCAAATAGGGACGCTGATAACGACGCTAATACCAACTGTTTTATGGCATCGCCAATAACAACACTTTTTACAACGACGGGGGCAAATTTTGTTATTTACATTTTCATTGCTTTTAACGTCAGTATAAGGCCTATATCTTGTAGTGCATTTCACTAGCAATTGCCCAAATGTCAAATGTGATATTTGTGGAAAGTCTGTCCACTTAGCTGCTATCTGTTGGAGTAAGATGAGTTCTCTCCAACAAGGGAGTAGACAACTAGGTCCAGTTAACCATCGCACACAAGCAAATAATCTCCAGCAAGATGAGGGACCAAGAAAAATACTATAACGAGGAAAGGCTACTGTAGAGGAGTTGCCTCATGGTAGTGGATTTAGTCTTATTGAGGCCGTATGTGTCAATGATGCTGAAACTTCTAATATATGAGCCGTAACAAGAGGTCAAAATATCAAAGAGGGTGACAAAGGAATTGTAAAAGCTGTCAAGGGAAGCCCTAAGCAAGATGCTAGGGAAAAGCGAGTCATGAATCCTGATATGGAAGGTGGACCTTTAAGACCTATTGGTAGTAAAGTTGATCCCGACAAGGATAAAGGATAGCCAAGAAAGAAGGTAAATGCTAAAAAAGAGGCACCAAAGCCGATTGAAATACCAAAGGAGAGAATGGTTTGGCATGATAAGAGGACTTTAGCTAACTACCATGACTTTGACCTAGTAAGTTCTCTTTGCGAAAATAAACCAGACGTAAATCTCCTATAACTAATCAAACTTTCTCCAGGAATACGTAAGGAATTCAAGAAAATCTTGTGTATATGGTATATTATAGAACCTTTGGGCATGGCTAGAGTGGGAGAATATTGGTTCGATCATGTTGAAAAGCATTGCCCTAGGGTTCCAGCATATGTTGATGGAATATTAGTGGAGCACGCCATCGTGGACACTGGATCCTCCGTCAATATCATGAATTCAAATTTGATGACAATAGAGAGAATAGGAAGCGTCTACTATCGCCGATTATGGCTACCCTTCCATTTGAGAAGTGGGGCATCGATTTTGTGGGACCTATTACCCCGTCGTCTACTACTTAGAAAAGATACATTATAGTAGCAACTGATTACTTACAAAGTGGTTAAAAGCATGGGCGATGAGGCAAGACAATGCAAAAGAGACTGCCAGTTTCCTACTTCAACATATCATCTGCCATTTTGGTCCACCAAAGGAAATAGTATCAGACCGTGGAACCCATTTTTTGAACAAGGTAATTAAAAGCCTAACTGAAGCATGGAAAATTAAGCATAACAAGATGGCCCCCTATAATCCGCAAGCAAATGGACAAGTTGAAAGTACCAATAAGTAGCTTGTGGGCATCCTATCCAAAATAATCTCCGAAAAAAGACGCGACTAGGATACAAAATTGTATGTGGTGGTGTGGGCGTATAACACAACATTTAAATGAGCCACTGGCCACACCCCATTCAAATTAGTTTATTGGGAGGAGTGTGTCTTGCCCTTAGAAATTGAGTTTCCGACCATAAGATTTGCAATCAATCATTCTTTGGGTGACGAAGATGCCCTATTGGAGTTTTTTACGACTCTAGCCCACTTGGATGAGCTCAAATTGCAGTGTTTGTTGCACCAAGAAATAGCTAAGTGACGGATGAAGTGTCTACATGATTTAAAAGCGAAGAAATATACCTTTAAAAAGGGGCAATTAGTTCTGTATTACAATGCATGTAGGGAGCTATTTCTAGGGAAGATGGAACCTAGATGGGATGGCCCTTACAAGGTAGTTAGGATAGGTAAAAATAAGTCCACAACTGTACTAGATAATCTACGTGGAGTGGCATTTAAAAATAAGGTTAATCTTAATAAGATTAAACCTTATTATTTTTGAGTATGCTAACACAATGAATGCATTGCAGGTCCATGCTGGAGTTGATCTAAGACCTGCAAGAGAGCTTAAACTAGTTGATGGGGTGGTTAATTCCTTATTTGGAGTACCCATAATCTAGAGCAAAGATATGATCAGGGGAAGCTTATCTTGTGGAGCAAAGGATACAATGTGATTGAGCAAGAAGACAGTGCCTTTGTGTGGGAGATCAAAGTTTTTTGTCATCACTGTTTGCAGATTTTGACAAGCATCCCTATTGAGTTTAATGAAGAAGGTGGGATGGAGCCATTAGTTCATCCTCTCAATATGTTGAATTTTGACTATCATAATTATGAATGGGGGAGTTCTTGATGGCTGGTTGTGTAAACTCATTATGGACGTGCACGTTATACTTTGATGGAGCATCTAGGGGCCCGCATAAAAAAGGGAGTGCTGGAGTAGTTATCCGAGATCCCCTACGTAGGGTTGCAATGAAATTAGCTATTTATCTCAAGCTAGTGTCTATACGCACCTAGCTGCAAGGCCGTAGGATTGTTTGGGTGAGTTTAGGAGGCCCGTCAAGTAGATCCCTAGAGCAAGTGTGTTTGGCCCAATTTTGGTCCTGACACCCAACTATATTCTGCACATTACTATACCATCTACTCATTTCATTAAAAATAATATCCTTGCTAACTCTTAGCTCATGTATAACAAGGTTATAATATCTATATTCCTTTTGCTCAAGAGAATATCCCACAAATACACATTTTTCTACTTTGGGATCCAATTTACTATGCAACTCATCAGGAATATGCACACAAGTGATACATCCAAATACTTTTAGATGGGATAGATTTGTTTTTCTATACCTAAACTTCTCATGTGTAGCAATAGTGAGTGTCTCGTTCATAATATACACATTAGTCACAATTGCTTCATCCCAATAGTAATGAGGCAAGTTGATTTTTGACATCAATGCATGAGCCACCTCTGCAATATGTTTTTTTTTTCCTCAACAACTACATTTTGATATGGATTATATCTACATGTATACTACCTTTGCATATCATTTTTCTACAAAAATTTAGAAAACTCATTGGAGAGTTATTATTTCCCTCCAACTAACCTTAGATGTTTAATATGTAACCATGTCTCCTTCTCAGCCAAAACCTTAAAGTTTTTAAAGTGAACACCTCACTTTTCTCACACATAAAGTAAACCCATACTTTGTATGTTTATCAATGAAAGAAATATAATACCTACAACATTCAAAGTTACAATCTTTGTAGGACCCCACACATCATCAAAATGTATCAATTCAAATGGCTTCTTACATACTGAGGAATGCAAAGTGCTTACTAGTGAGGCTTTTCGTGAGCAGATCGGCAGGATTTCTATCAGTGGAGATCTTGACAAGGTCAGCAGACTTGTCCTCCATGATCCGACGTATGAAATGATACCTCACCTCAATTTGTTTCGCCTTCACATGGAAGATCGGATTCTTGGCTAGCTAAGTAGTACTCATAGAATCGGAATGCAGCATAGGTATAGAATCAATCCCAAGGTCATGAACCAAATGGCCCAACCATATGGCCTCCTTGCAAGCCTCAGTGGTTGCAACATACTCGGCCTCAGTGGTAGAGAGTGCAGTACACTTCTAAACCCTAGACATCCAAGAGACAGCACCTCCACCATACGTGAATACATAGCCAGAAGTGGACTTCCTACTATTTGCATGTCCTACATAATTGGAGTCTGTGTAGCCACAACTCATGTATCTTGGTTGCCATACAAAACACACATATTTGCTATGCCTTTCAGGTATCTCATAATACCCTTCATGGCATCCCAATGTTTCTTGCTTGGTGTAGCCATATAGCATGCCACAACACCAACTATAAAGGCAATATCTAATTGAGTGGCTATCATGGTATACATCAAACTACCCACGACTGATGCATAAGGGGTCTTGGCCATCTCGGCCCTTTGCTCATATGTCTGTGGACAATCAGCTTGTGAGACCTTCACATAAGAAAGTAATGGACAGCCAATAGGCTTCACGTCCTGCATGCGAAAACACTTAAGGACTTTATGAATATAGTCCCTCTATGGGAGGTATAGTCCCTAATGCCTATCACGCTTAATGAGCATACCAAGAATGTGAGAGGCATGTCCCAAATCCTTCACCTCAAAGATCTTCTTCAACTAAGATTTAAGAGCATCCAACTCATCATGAGCTTTCCCTGCTATCAACATATCATTCACATAAAGTGCCAAAATAAGCAATGATCCATCACGAGTTGTCTTAGTGTAAAGACACGGATCCATAGTACTCCTGTTGTAGCCTTGTGACTGCATAAAGGCATCAAACTTATGATACCACTCCCTAGGTGCCTGCTTCAAGCCATAAAGACTTTTCTTCAACTTGCACACTAGGTGCTCTCTTCCAGGTTCTGCAAAGCCCTTATGCTGCTCCATGTAAATCTCATCATGCAAATCCCCATGCTAGAATACAGTCTTGACATCCATCGGATACATGTCTGAGTCAAACTGCGCAACTAAGGCCAAAACCAAGTGAAGGGTGGTCATCTTGACCACAGGAGAAAAGAATTCATCAAAGTCAACTCCATGCTCCTGTTTAAAACCCAACAAGTCTTGCCTTAAAAGTCAGCTTGGGGTATCCAAGGGTACTCTCTTAGCTTGTACACCCATTTGCATGGCAAAGCCTTCTTGCTGTTAGACAATGCAACCAAATCCCAAGTCATATTCTTATGTAGGGAGTCCATCTCAGACTGCATAGCCCTCTCCCAAGAGTGACTGTCACCCCTGTGGATAGCCTCATCATAAGTGAGAGCCTCTCTTGCATCTGTAACCAAGACATAATGCATTGAGGCCTCAAATCGATCAGGTGGACATCTAGCTCTAGTAGACCATCTCACTGCAGGCTCTACTGCATGTCTAGCATCCTGTTCAACACCTTGGCCATGTGTACCAACTACAACTCCAAGCTGTCCAACTGGGTGTGCAGGAGCACATGGCTCCTCCTGGAATATAACATTGCATATCTCTACCACCTTCTTAGGCTACCTATGCATCTTGTCTTCATGGAAGACTACATCATGGCTACAGATAACTTTCCACGCCTGCGGATCCCAGAGGTGGTAACCCATCTCACTTGCATCTCCATAGCCAAGTAAAATGCATTTAACACTCTTAGGATCCAACTTTGTCTGCTTGTCCTTGGACACATGGTAGAGTGCCTCACATTCAAGGACATGTAGATGTGCATAAGACAGAGGTTTCCCTGTCCATACCTCCTCTGCAACCTAGAAATCCAAACCACTAGAAGGTGATCTATTGATGGCATGGACAACTGTACTAACTGCCTCAGGCCAAAAGCTCTGTGTGGTAGGACTACATGGCTAAGCATACTGTGTGTACACACTCCTGGATGGTTCTATTTATCCACTCAGCCAAACCATTCTGGGATGGGTCATAGGGGGCGGTCAGCTGACGCTTAATACCCCTCTCATCACATAGCTTCTCAAAGGCATGTGACACATATTCTCCCCCATTGTCAGTCCTAAGGCATTTCATCATATGACCAATCTGGTTCTCAACCAATCCAAGCCATCTCTGAAACACAGCCAAGACCTTAAGCTTAATGGCGTAACCCTAGACTTTACACAAAAAATTGACAATGAACGTCACAAAATACTTTGCACCACCCATAGACTAATAGGGTATGGGCCCACAGACATCTGAATGTACTAATTCCAAGGGCTCACCCATGCGTGTCTGACCAAACTTCTTATGTGTATTCCTAGTCTATCTGCCATAAAGACAATGCTTACATGAATCAAAACATGAATAGTCAAGGGGCGGTAAGTACTGCAAAAACCAGAAAGCATTTTCATTCCCTTCAAAGACATATGGCCCAAATGAGCATGCCAAAGAGATACATGTGGGATGGAACCCACTAACAAAACATGGTTAACAAAGGACCCATCAACTACAAGAGGATAGAGGCTGCCAGTCTTGGCACCTCTAGCAAGCACAAGTCTGCCACATGTGATATTCTAGGTAGACTCTTGAGTAGAGAAACACATGTACCATTCAAAAGCAAAAAGGGTAAAACTTAAATGTATAAGTGCAATAAGAATCATGTGTGCCACCCCAAATGAAACATGAAACCCAACATCATCAAGCTACCCTGCAGGCATAAGACTATGTGTAAGTGCAGGTACATGACGTACATCCTATAATAGAAAAGTACTACCAGGAGAGAACTACAGCCATACATCCCCAATGCCAACAATAGCAAGTGACATGTCATCACCCAAGCAAACTGCAGTGCGGTAGGAATGGAACCACTCACAAAATGGTGTAACATGAAATGAAGCATCAGAATCCAAAAGCTAGCACTGCACATACATAAAGTGAACCTCGGTCAATGACGTAGCATCACAAGAACTAGCTGCAAGTATGTACTTTCCATCAGAGTTATCAGTCTGCATGACATTTATCTCCTCGATTTTCACACTGGATTTCACATCCATAATGCTACGATCAGAGGACCTTTCCTACACTTTGTCTTTCCCCTTCTCTTTGTGCTTCTCATTGTGCAACTCATGACACTATGGGCGTATATGACCCTTCTTTCTGCAATGATATGTCACATTAGCGTTTCTCCCACGAGACTTACTGTGTGACTTACCACACAACTTAGACCTAGACTTCTGTGAGTCTCTGCCACATCCATACCCATGGTCATTATTTCCAATACCACCTATGCCTCTAACATTCAAAGCATGCGACACATGAGAGGCATCCAAGTTCTTACAGTTGATCTCTTCCCGCAAAAGAGTACTCTCTACATCATGCAAGTTCAAAATAGTAGCAGGAGCACATAAGGCAGTGCGGAATACATCCCATGACTCACTCAGAGTCCCAAGCAAAAAACAATGAAGTAACCTCATCATTAAAGGTAATGCCATGCAAAGTCCAGTTCTTGAGAATAGCACGGAACTGGCTCAAATGAGCAGACATTGTCATATTCTCCTTCATGCACAAGTCCATAAGCTGCTTCAATCAATACATCTGACTTACTGGACTTTCCTTGTCATAGAGGTTCTTAATTTTATCCCAAAGCTGCCAAGCACTCTGTGTTTCTTCAACCACATTGTAATGCACCTGTTTAGTGAGAGAGAGAAGATGAGAGTGGACTTGCATAACTCATCAAGCTCATCCCATTCATCATCAGTCATAGTTTCAAGCTGCTTGCCATGCATCCTTAGTGGCTTTATCTATGATTTCTGCACCAATACCTGCTAAACTTGGCTCTTTCAATAGGCATAATTCATACCATCAAGCTTAGTGATGTTGAAGATGGCACTATCAGTAGAAGAAGATGCCATAATGCAGTCCAAACGGTGCAGACAGTTCAAAATTTCTTGCTATTTACTGTTGTAATAGCCAAAATACCACCAAAACCAGGGCAAAATGACCACGAACTAATAGCTAATGATGCTGCCCACCAAGTACCATCAAAAGAACATAAAATTAGGATGATTCAATATGAAAATTCCACATCAGTCCATGCATAACTACTTGTTGTAATAAATTACAGCCAAGTATAATAAGAGCAAACTGTAGGCAAAATCAATGCACCAAGTCAATCACTGACTGTCAAAGCATAATTGGCATCAAGCAGGAATAAATCAGCATGTGACAGTCATACAGACATCGAGCAAACAACCAAGCATGTCAAATGAATCCTCAGTAAGCCGGCACACCCCCTCTATAATAGGGCAAAGTGTACACAATACTGGCAAGACTTGACACAAATAGATATATGCTTAGGGAGTGCAAAGCCCAAATCAGCCCAAGTACATCTGTGAGGACCATGGCATATCAACCATGCAACATCCAAGTGAAGATCCCAGTCTCAAGTATCTAAATGCTCAAGTAGCATAAACCGCCTACTCAATGTCTGTCAAGCATATCAAGATGCTCCCACTAGCACAAAAGTTGTATTTATCAAGCAAAGAAGCTCAACAAGGGCATATGATAGCACCAGTGCCAGAAGATCCAAGATCAGGCAGCAATAAGACCTCATGAGCATATAGGCCTTGTAGCATCCATAGACATCAAGTACATCCAAACTATAACTCTGGCAAGCCAAGAAATAGCCAAAGTAAGCATCGGAAAATCAAATGTCAAGCCAAAGAAGCAAGGCTCACTAGCATCCAACTCCAAACAATGTAACGGGCATGTAGTAGTGGCATAGGCCAAGCATGTCAAGACCAGTTAGACATAAGCAAAGTACATGCTATAAGTACATTAGAGATGAAGATCCAAATGCTATGTGAAGTGAGCTCAATCTCAACCAATGATTCAAGAGCAAATCCAAGCTCTATGTCGATCCACGAGAGTCACTACATCAATCTATACATCCAAGACATAGCCTGAATGCAATAGGCATATCCAAACATAAGAAAATAAGCTTCAGCCATGAATATTCTAGCAGCAAATAAACATCCAAAATTGAGCAAAAAATGGCTCAATCTAAGCTCAAAACCATAGACAAACCATAGGCATACTTTCCCATATGTATAGGCACCAACCGGGCATAATCGGGCATCAAATGACTATGTAGCATGAGCATAAAGTGTAATGATAGGGGGCTGCTTGTTTTTGGCTGCCTGTGGACTATGTAAAATAGTCAATGACTGAGCAAATTCAGCCCCAAAATCATCTCATATCATAGGCATACATTCCCCTAGCATTCGAGACCAACCGAGCAACCAATGTCAATGCCAACGAATCATAAGCATAAAGTGTTGATGTAACACTGTTTGTGGTTGCATGTGGACTATGGAAAACAAACCTAGACTGAGGTAAATGAGTCCACAAATCAATGCCAATGATAACCACAAATGTCGAGCATCAAGGGGGTGTTCCCAAGTGCCAAGTGAAGTGTTTTCAAGCTGTCATTGTGTGCCAAGGGAGGGCTTAAGTAAAAAAAGAATTTTTTTGTAGGTCTTCAAGCTGACCCAAACTAATCTTGGGCCTCTGAAAGGGCTAGGCAAGGTTAGGGGAGTAGTTAAGGACCCCCGAGAGCTCTCTCTTGAAGGGCAAAGTCACCGATAGAGAGTAGGCATCACAAGAAGCAAGAGAACATGGTTGCCCTGCTTCACAAAACCTATGGACTAAAGTAAAATAACAAAAGAGAGCTCCAATACCTCTGAAGGAATGTCCTGAGGGTGCCCAAAGAGGCCAGGTAGGTGCTTGGGAAGCCGAGGAGTGATGGGAGCTCGAGAGAGTCGGATATGGTTGATGGGAAGAAGACCCAATGAGTATAGGTAATCGATAGGAAGTTGAATGAGTCACGAACCAAGATGGAATGCTCGAGCAACCATGCTCTGATACCAGTTGAAAGGTGAGAAGGATTGAAGCTTTCTTGGAAGAGCTATGGTGGGAGAGTAAGAGCAAGAAAGAGAGAGAAACCAAATGGGAACTCCAACAGTCACAATGTGCAATCGAGCCTTCCTTTATTCAAACTATCACTAAAAGAATAAAGAATAAAGTGACGGTGACGAGCACCCGCTACCTGCAATGTGCAGTGGCATGTATTATCAGTGTGGTAATATACTGGTGGCTAGAAAGAGGTGCCTTTACCCTCAACATATTTAAATTTTTTCTTGCTTTGAGAAGAAGAGCAATCCAAGCTGAGGTTCGTCTTCTCAAGTATCAACATAGAAATCAAGTTCGTAAAATTAGGGATATCATCCCTCGTATTCATAGACAACCCTATAGACAACCTGAAGCTCTTGTATTCATCTCCAAGTCCATCTAAGCATGCACACACAACACCATCATCATCAACTACCTTATTTATAGATCTAAGAGCTTCCACAATACTCTTGATCTTCAAGGCATAATCATTAATGGATAGGTTCCCTCTTCTCAAGTGGTTTAGCTCTGACTTGAGCTGTAGCTTTCTAGATTTTGTGTTTACCTTTGAACAGCTCTGACTTGAGCTGTAGCTTTCTAGATTTTGTGTTTACCTTGAACAGCCTTACCAAATTCTTCCATGCAATGGCAAGGGTTTTCGACTCCTACAAATAGCCTATCATACTATTTGTGACACTAACAAATAGCCAATACATGACTTTACTCTATCTTTGCTTCCAATATTTCTTAGCCTTTGCATGTTTTGCAATAGCATTTCATGGAAGAACTTCAGGTGCTATTGCCATGTCTCCTTCAATGTAATTCCAAACACCTTTTTTCTTCAAGAAATTTTTTATCTTGAACTTTCATGCATGATAATTATTCTTATCAAGCTTCTCGCTAATAATCAGGTTAAACTTATCAAAAATTTTGACCTAAACATGTAGTCTTTTTCACTAACCACATAACAATAACTGCAATATGCAATCTATATGTAGTTTTCTTCTTTATCTATAACCTAGCAAACATCTGAAATCTTGCAGATTTGAAATCTATAACCTATGCACCTATAAACGGCTGAAACAATTGAAACTACAATATACCCCAAAACTATTATCAAGACCGCTTGTAGGCCCAAAATGAAGGTCGAAGTGACCTTAGATGCCAAAAATCACAATGGTATATCCCTAAGGGGTTGATTTGCAATATACACACTATTCTTTCTACTTACCAAGTTTCATTGTAATCAAAGATTACAACCTTGCTAGCCTCATGAGCCTCCTATGGCTATAACCTACGACAAATTGAGCAAGTCTTACCCATTACTTGCCCTTTTAATTTCATACTCCAACATTTTCATCTCAACATTCAATCAAGCTCAGTGTAGCCATGAGATGACTCTAATACCATGAAAATAGACAAGAGGGAAGAGAGATAAATAAACCAAGAGCACTCACACAAAACCAATGGAGAATTGAGCACACAAAGAGATAGGGATGAGATCTTCTTCTTCTTCTTTCTTCTTATTCCACAAAAGAACTAAGTCTAAAATATGATAAATAACTAATATGAAAGTACCACAACATATGTACATGCAGTCACATTGAATGTGAATCCACTAAGGAAAGAAGAGGTGGCATAATAAACATGCCATAACCGAGAATGGACTATGTATGTGTAGTCTATCTATAGAATCACTGATGTATCCTCATGTCAATCACCTAGCATGCCAATCACCAAGGTACGTAGTGGATGCCAACTCATATAAAGCTTGACCTCTCAACACACGTAAGGGTACACATATTCTACACTTATCTAACATTGCATAGACTATATCTAATCATACCCCTATTTTCCACTTACCTAGCCTAGCTTAGAATGAAGACCCTAACTATGGTTATTGTTAGGCATAGTGTTAGGTTTGTATTTAGGAAATATTGCATGTGTAGACTAGGCATAGGCTATTCAATACTAGGCTATGCTAAGATCTACACTTAGGCTAGGATAGGCTAGGATTGAGTAGGCTAAAGGTAATCTAGGCATGTGATAGGTATGCAATTAGGTGTAGGATACGATAAGCAAAAGCTTAAGTACAAGGTAGGATAATCTTATGTATGGCCTAGGCTAAGCATCTTGACAATAACTTTTGTAATAAAAAATAGAAGCATGTAGCACCAATCTACTACAACTAAGAACTTGTTATACTGGGAAAAGAAGAATATGATATCTCTCTTGATGGACCCCACCACATATACACACACCCACGTGCGTGCGTCCGTGCGTGCGCGCACGCGCGTGCGTGCGTGCGTGCGTGTGTGCGTGCGTGCGTGTGTGTGTGTGTGTGTGTGGCCACTCTCTCTCTTTTATCTTTTGATGTAACACATCTACAAGCCTATGCTAGGCTAGAATATAGATATGATGGGCTAGGCATCACTAAGTCTAGTCTAAGCATAGATGTAGGCTAAGTGTAGTCGAGGCTATGGGTTGATGAAGGGCCTTACTTACAAACCATTGGATGTAGGCTAAGCTTGGCTAAGCTAGGGGTTAATGAAGGGCCCCCATTGGATGTCTTTTATCATCAATTGTCTACATGCCCCTCACATAATGCAAGATGAATTGTGATTTTTTCTTGAGGGGTGCACCTATAAGAAATCATCTATATAAGGTGCGTTCAAAGGGTGTTAAGAAATACCCTTTCTTTGCATGCTATAAGACCATAAAATGATCCCTTTTACTTTACTAGACTTATGGTTTTTTTTCAAATTATAAATTTGAAACCCCTTTGTAAATATAATCCTATAAATTTTACTAAATAAAACACCATTTCCTTTGAACTTGCATGGTATCTTACACGTTCTATAAGGTGGACTCACTGAGGATATTTTTCTCAAATACCCAACTTTAAGGCACTTGAACAAATCTTGACAACAACACTCTAGTAAATGATATTGTCATCCAAATGAGCATAAGCACTCACAATGTCACATGCATGCAATCACCAACGTATGGAAGCATGTCCATTGCTAGTTTCAAGTTGCATTATATATGGAAAAATAAGTTATTGTAAACTATTCAAGGAAAATTATCATGGTTCATACTACATGAGGGCTTGATATGGTAAGTAGTTCATCTTACATTACACTTAGCTTATGCCTATGCTTAGCCTAGGCTTAGAGAATCCTAGCCTAACCTAGCTTGGCCTTGTAAAATTGCTACATCGAAAGGTGAATGAGGAAGAGCAGCATAGAGAGAGAGAGAGAGAGAAGAGTTTAAGAGAGAGTGTGTGAGAATGAGAAAGATAACTGCTTGGTAAAATTTTAGAGGATTCTCATGTGCAAATAGAAGCTCATCTACTAGTGTACATTGGCATTTGGGAAATCCTCTTCTATGGAGGCTTATCATGTCTTGTAAGTAAGTTATTACAAGGAGCTTAGCCTGGGCTTACAGGATCCTAGCCTAGCATATATTGGCCTTATACAATTGTTCCATCGAAAGGTGAAAGTGGAAGAGTAGCAAGTGCCGTCTATGAGAGAGTGTGTGAGAACAAGAAATGTAACTACTTGGCAAAATTTTGGAGGATTTTCATGTACAAATAGAGGCTCATCTACTAGTGTACATTGTCATTGGGGCAGTCGTCTTCTATGGAGGATTCTCATGTCTTGTAATAAGTAAGTTATTACAAGGAGCCATTGAGAGAAGTCCCAATTTGGATGGGTTTCCTATCACACCATGTACTACTCATACACCTTCATGAGTGGATCCTCATGCTCCATAACATTCACTTCCGAGAGAGCAAGCTTTGCATGTGCCATCAAGACATACACAACACTGATCCTTTGTACTGTACATATAGTACTCTTATTATTCTCTTCCCAAGCAATACAACAAGTCCAACAAGTTTCCTTGTGCCACAAGAGCTCGAGTGAGTTACTAACAGGGAAATTATAATCATGGCTACGCTAATCTTGTCAATCCTTCCTAGAAATGCAGCAATAATAACAATAACAATAAGATTTGGAATAATGAGTTGCCTAGCTTCAAGTCCAACTAACTAGGCCACTTCTGCACTCAATGTCCCAATAGAGGAATGAATGGAACCAATGCTAACACTCCTCATAATCCTCCAAGAGAGGGAAACTTTAACAATCGAGGATGTGGATGCAAGGCAAGGCATGGAGTAAGGCCAAGAGCTCGACAAGGAGTAGGACATGGATCTGGAGCCTATGTCAACATTGTTGCAACCAATGAATTAGATCCATCTCTTGAAGAAAACTTGAAAGAGGATCTATTCATGCATTAATCAACAACCAAGGCATTAGGCCAAGTTTATCATGTATTAGACTTTTAGTAGTGAATGTGTACATATTATTTCATAATCATTTCAAGTACCCTTGCATATAGTATCAAAATAAATTAAACACTTTAGTTAGCTTCTAAAATGTTTATCAAGGAAATGGGTATTCCATGTTTAACATAATAATGAACATGGACAACAAGGATTTGACCCCTTGTAGGGCCAAATCCTTGCTTTAAAAAAATTTCTTTGCATTTGTTGTCGATGCGTTTATTGGAAATATTCTCTAACATGTTAATATATGCCCCTCATGTCCACCTCATGTCCTTTTTTCTATACAAAGCCTTTGATCACCTCATGTCCACCTATAGCTCTACAAGAATAGACCCTTGATTAGGAGTGACACCTCTATAGCTTGGCTTTCATCATTACCTTCTTATCTTCTTTCTATGGCTACTCCTTGCAAGACAACTTCAATTGTCATCGCTCATTATGTGATGGCCATCTCTATAACATGTACATGGAGTTGCTTTTTCTCCTTGGCTTGACAACATTTTAGGGTACTATTGCATAGTTACTTTCAAGAGTTCTTAGAAGACATGAGCACTTGCAAAAAGGAAACTATTATAACTATCTACGGCATGCATTTGGTATAGGACTTGCACCAAAATTAAAGAAACCTATGTTAATGAACAATCATTTGATTTTAACACATTACAAGACCTGATTAGGCCATAATCAAGAAGTGCTTATTGGTCAATGTCACGTAAGTAGCAGCAAATGGGAGTCTCTTTGTGTGGATATATATCCAATCTTTTCATAATCAATGTGTTATCACTTCCACCCAATAAATTTCGTTCAAAAGATAGGTTATGTTAAGACATCATAATAGTGCATGGATAAGAAATACTTGCAATAGGATTATTTCATGAGTATTTATGACAACACAAAATGGGTAATAGTTTGTGTGCGCTCCAACATTGTGTGAAACTATATTTAGCATGACAAATGTGAAGTGGTACTTTTGACAATCCTATTAGCCTTTATGACTTAACAATGCGGTTCATGGTATATGTGTGCTTTACCAACATTGTGTGAAAGTGGGTGCAGCATGGTAGATATGAAGTGGTTTGCAATGTCGCAAGAACTTTGAAGCTCTCTCTCTCTCTCTCTCTCTTGGCAATGGGATTTTGGAAACTTTAAACATCTAATCAATATATTGTGTATGGGTAAGTCTTTAGTTCATGGATTAGTAGGTATAGCCTATGTGATTATGCATATATATATGGCATGTGTATATATGCACATATATGTGTGCCCATGTGTCTATACATGTACATATACATTATATGTGTATGTTCATAGAGAGAGATGCTTGAGAGAAGCCCATTGTTTGTACAAGAACTGGCCTAGGTATAACGTGCCTATATTTTATCTAGATTCTCCCAATGCTAGGGTTGGGTTACCTAATGGTAACAGCAGTGTTTCAAAGTTTGGTGCGAAGTACCAAATGTAAGTTTGCATGTGGTGCCAACCAGAGCATGAAGCACAGGAAGGAAACTAGGCATGGAGTGCCTACTATTACATGGTCATATTGATGTATAGTTTGATAGTCTTTCCAACCCTTATATTGGCATACTCATTTTGACATGTATTTCTATGGGAGGGCTTGACATTTAAAAACCTTTTTGTGGCTATTTTCATAAGAGATTTCATTTGTATACCCTTCAACAAAGGTGTATTAGGCATAGATAAAGGCATAAGAAGACCATAAGAATTTTGATAATGCCAATTGACTTTTTCGTAAAGAATACATTCGAAGACAATTTGCAATATAATGCTAGATCATTTCTAGGCAATAAAAATATCCTTTAATGTAAGAAGAATTTTTTGTGCAATGAGTATCTCTTATGACCCATGTATGAAGGAGTGTCCACTTCATAATTCATTGCAATATTTTTGAATGGTGTAGTAATTACAAAGTCTCTTTTCATAACAGTGAAATTAATTCACATATGTGTAATGATCAAAATAAGTAACATTTATATGTTGAAATACATTCCTTGTGCAAGAAAATTCATCATTTAAAGCATTAGTAGGAATCTTAGAATCAAAATTTGGAATTTTAACTAATAAAACATTGTTTAGATATAGGTGTTTAGCAATAAAAATAGTACATAAAACTATTCTATGATGATCTGTTATTCTGAATAAGTGTTTGGTAATAAAAATAGTAGATAAAATTATCATATAGTGATCTATTATGCTTGATCAAGATGGAGTAGGAGTGCCAAAACTTAGGTTGGAAACTTGGCCAAGTCTCAACCGAGGTCAAAAGCCTAGTTTGAATATATATAATTTTCTTAGCGTTGAGACTTAGGTAATGGTTATAATCTAAGAATTGCAACAAATAAAAAGTTTTATAAAATATATAATATTAAAGAGGAGCTAAATCTAAGCATAAAAACATTATTTTAGAGTTTTAAAATGGCAAGGACCTAATATTTGGATTATCATGGGAAATTTTGAGAAGTTTCATGTTATCTTGGGATTAAGCTATCTTAATAATTATTAAAAATTAGATAAATATGCCTTAAATATATTTTCATGCTCTAGAAAAGTTGTTTTATCCTTGTATAGAGCAAAGGTATGATTAGATTCATAAGTAGGCAAATTATTTTAAGAGTGTACCAAGAGGATTTATCACGATGATTAGGAAAGCACAATAGTCGCATTAATAACTTAGACTTAGAAGTATAATAACTTATTTCACAAGCTTTAAAGAAACCAATATAAGTTTAAAGAAATCAAATATTTATAAAGCTTGGAGCTTTTAAATAGCTTTCAAAGAAAGTCATTGTGCCTTGTGAGCTACACAGTTATCACTCCATGCCCTAAAATGTAAGAAGAAAAAATCAAATCAATTTTTGCTCTAAATTAGAGGGCTTTGGGGGTTTGAAGTGTGTTGATCATGATCTCATCATGATACTGAAAACTATTCATGCCCCAAAATGGAAGAACCTTAATTCAAATCAATTTTTTCTCTAAATTAGAAGGCTTTCGAGTCTTGAAGTGTGTTGATCATGATACTAAAAACTATCCATGCCCCAAAATGGAAGAAGCTGAATTCAAATTAGTTTTTTCTCTAAATTAGAGAGCTTTGGGGTTTTGAAGTATGTTGATCGAGATGCTAAGAAACTATTCATTGTGAGATCAACCGTATTGCTTGATTCTTCCAAGGAGGTCACCTTCACACAAGATATACCAAGGTGATTGAAAGCTTGGAACATAGCTAAGTTCTCACACCACTATTACAAAGTGAATCACATGATGAACCTAGCATCTAAAAACTTAAAACTATAATACCTCATAAACATTAAAGAAATTACATAAGTTGTCAAATTTAGGGAGAATAGAGAGAAAAACACGATGGGACCCAACCTCCCCATGAAAAAATATCACAAGAAATGAAGGGAATTGAAACGCTAGATTCTGATGTGTTTCTAAAAAAGTTTGAGGCATCAATATATGTGTTGGTATATGTGTCGAATGAACCATTGATCATACCAATGGCACTTTAAAAATATACAGATGAACACATCGATGCAAATATTGATGGATATTCCAACACTAGTAAAAAAAATACTATAACAAAGAGTTTCCCTTCTCTACTTATTTTGATCCCAGCAAGCATCAAGTGTAATTGCTCAAATCCTACTATGTTTTTTCTTTCTTTTTTTCATTTTCATGTGTGATCTAAGGTACTTTGACACAACTAAACACAATGTAGATGGTAGAGAGTAGAGATTTTGTTGTTTTTTTTTAAGATATTATTGTGGCTTTTTTATTAAAGAGAAGGAGAGGGAAAGAGAGGTGTGTCAGGCTTAATTTATTAAACTTAAATGTACATTATCTTACTTTAGGGTATAAAGAGAGTTGAATTGGAGAATTTAAGCTTAGAGCCTACCTATATCATCTTCATCGAGCATATACCAAGTATGCTTGATTAAAAATTATTAGTTAATTATAAAATATTGATTAATTTTTAAATAAATAAATATTAAGTTAATTAATCATAAAATAAAAAGGTTAAAATTAAAATTTGATTATGAAATCAATAAATTATAATAAAAGTAAATTTAGAGAGAGAGAGAGAGAGAGAGAGAGAGAGAGAGAGAGTGTGTGTGTGTGTGTGTGTAGGACACACACACACACAAAAAGATGAGAGAGTGAAGAGAGAAAGAGAGGTTATATATATATATATATATATATATAGAGAGAGAGAGAGAGAGAGAGTGTGTGTGTGTGTGTGTGTAGAGTTTAGGGAAAAGGTAGTAAGCTATGACAAGTGGAGGGAGAGAACAAGTAAAGCAAGAAGGTGATGAGGCCAATATCGTGCATTCGAAGAGAACATGCTATAACGAGTGGATGTTTGCATACACAAAGATAAGAAGTAATATTTATGATGTGTACATTATTTTATTTAGTTTGGTTTCACTAGCTGTTTGGCAAATAAACTAGAGAAGGATGTGGTGTGGCATGAGCTAAACTAGGTAGTGGAGAGGCTATGGCATTGAGAAGGAGAGGTAATTGGCTATTATAAAATTATACATGCTTGTATTTTACATTCAATTCAAGAAACCCTAAATCTACATCTCCTTCTTGTTGCAATATTGGGGGCAAGAGCTGTTATGGGAGGATGAAGTCTTCGATTAGGGGTCTCATATGTTTGTACTCTGTATACATGTAAAAACAGTGAACTTTTGATTTTATCTGATCTAAATATCATAGGATTAAAAAGCCGTACGATAGGCAACGATTGTTAAGCGAGAGCCCTTCCACATGGGACTCCCAGATCACTATGGCCGACTTTCGTCTCTGTTCGACGGGTAAGTCTTACAGTCATGCTGGAATCGGAATGTTGCCCCTCATCCGAATGACCATTATTTGACTGCTTCTTCAATAACTCGATAGTGATCTATTTTCGATCATACCCACGATTGAGAAAACTCGACGATGACGATGATGATGATGATGATGATGATGATGATGATGATGATGATGATGATACAAGATCCATGCATCTCATTATGTATATTATGATAATTATGTGATCCATGGATCCTATGATACAAGATCCATGGAGCCAAGATAATGCATGCATATGCTTTCAAAGAAAACTTTCGACATTTCCTAAAGTGGTTTAGTTTTAAGCCATATGAATCTAGATTGGGATAGATTTAATCAACTACATGGAGATGATGATTGTGAGATCACCAAGTGATGTTGGGGATGATTAGATTTGGCAATGATGATGATGAGAAGGGATGATCATCATCATTTTGAAAGGGGGCTGGTTGGAGGCATCTTCTCCCCTTTAGATACCACTAGACTTGGGCAATCGTTTTTTTTAAACCAGCTATTCAAACAGTTAGCTATTGTTATTAGTATTAGTATTATTATTAGTGGTAGTAGTGGTAATTGTTTATGTAATTAAGTAGTTAGCAAAAGAGGAAGGTCGTTAAATAACAGCAATTCACTTAATCCTGAGATGTAGTTGATACTGGATTATGTCAGTGGGCAAGACATTCCCCTCTCTCTCTATCTCTCTCTCTCTCTCTCACACACACACGCACACGATCGCCATCGCATCACATTGGCTGATATAGGACTAGAAAGGCTCTAGTCACAAGAGACATGACAGATCACTTGAGACCATACAATCTGTCACATTATTTCCTGGATTTTCATATTACCAATATAACACTCACGCGCAATCCTTAAGCCTATTGTAGACCTGCTTCCTCTCAGAAACATCACTTGCCTCCATATCTTCTTCTTCTGTCCCACTGATCATCAGCTCATGAATAATTAGTCCCTCAGCCCATCCGCCATCGAATCACCTAGCCTGCCCACAATCTCATCACGCACCTGCCTGTTTAGTGCTGCATTGTTTCGATTTCGCATTCATTAGATTTGCTGCTGTACTAGGCGTATACGCTGCAGCTACATGCGTCTGATCAATCTCCAAATATAACTTATCAAATCGTCCTTCAATCATCCCTTCCTGTATCGATCAATTACAATTCAAGATCACACCTATTTGACCAGTCTATCTACACATAAGGCCCATCATTAATGAATCTAACAAACAGCGCTAGCAGCAGACTATAAGCACCCACCAAAAGCTTTCTCCCTCAGGTGACCTTTCATGTTTCCTCCATTTCTTAATGTTTACTGGGGATGTGCATCTGTGTCTCATATGTACAGTTGTGCATGCACAGGTCTACATGTCCGCACATGGTGTACAGCAAATCACACTCGCACGGCTGCAGGCTGCAATATTGTGCCTGTGACAGGACAATGTACTATGCAGGATTGGACAATGTGGCAATAGATCAGAATGTATCTTAGCACCAATCACTTGAATCAAGCCTAGCTTGATTTACATGTACTGTGCAGCATTGCACAACGTTGTAATAGATCATCATCTATCTTAGGAACTCATCACTTTTATCAAGTCTGACGTTAATTCTAGCTGAGCATTGCATGAGGGCTGATATTGTGTGCTTTCTATGATCACAAGTGTTGAGGTTTCTTCCTATGCTAACGATCAGTTCTAATACTTTATGCTCTAGAATAGAGTAAGTCTTGAAGCAATAGACATTTCAACTTTATGCTAATAAATAGCCTCTTTTTGATTTTGCAGAGTATATATTGTGAACACCCTTTTCAGGGTCCTATTACAACTGAAACTAGTGTGCCAGTATTATTGGGACACATCCACTGCGGACTCACTGCGGATGTGCCAGTGGATCAATTAAGACATGGAAGGAAATGTGAAGGGCTTTATGATGCACAATGAGGATGACCAAGATCAGCTTCCATTAGAGCTTCAGCAAGCTCTTCATTTCTCATCTGGCTCAGAAGCTGACTCCAATGCAGTATTAAAAGCTTCATCAAACAACAACTCCAAAAACTCATGCAGTGACTCTCTTACATCCTCTAGTCCTCAATCAGAGCTTCTGGCTCTCAACTTGGATGTCAGCTCACGCCCTCACCACCATCACCATCATACCAACGACAATAACAACAACAGTACTGGGAGCATGCAGCAACTCCTTGCAGATGACTGCAGCTCCACACATTTCCTGTTGCCCAGAACTGCTTGGCCTACACCTTCATGCTCTTCCTCTATTGAAGAACCCACATTCACTTCCTCTTCCTCTTCCTCTTCCCCTCATGGTCTCTCATTGAACAACTCAATGGCTAAAACTGTAGCGGCATCTCAGGCTGTTGCTTTTCCTTCCCACCATCCTGATATGCTACATGCTGCTGCTTCCAGCAGGCTGCCACACAGCCATGCCAGCAATATCCTCTTTACTCAGGATCAATATGTCATGCACAACAATGCTTATCGTCACACACATCCCGCCGTGGATCCAGATTTTGCTTCTTACTTCAACCCTGTTTACATGCAGCAACACGCAGATTCAGCTTATGACTGTGACCTGTACCTTCAGACTGATCATGTGGATCCCTACCATAACAGCCACCAAACTCACCGCCACTTCTTTCAGCATGACGGGAATGCTGAAGAGGAGTCCTATTCGCAGGGACTGATGATCCCAATAACTGCCATGAGCCAAGCCCAAGCTTATGCTCACATGGGGGATCCACATAATATTCAAGGAGGGCATCCCATACTAAATCATTCACAATCTCGGCCTATTTACCCTGATCACATGGGTCACCACAGCTTTGAGTTTTGGGAACCCGATAGCCATGCCCTACTTAATAGTGATCCGGCCTCTGCACGGATCTTGCATCATCATCATGTAGCTCCGGCAATGTCCGGATCAGTGGCAACTAATGAAGCGGATCAAGCCCTAAGGAATGACCAAAAGCTGAGAAGCAGCATCAATTATAAAGATAGTTGCTCTTCTGTAGAGCAAGATGAAGAGGAATGTGTTCAAGGAAATCTTTGGGAAGCTAGAGAATATGCACCACATGCATCTACTGGTGCAGCTAGAATTTCCAAACCCCCAAACAAACGGCGATGCCCGGTAATTATCGAATCCCAGGAGTCTCTAACTTTGTGTGGCATTATTCTCAGTTCAGTTAAAATCCTGTTGATAATTAATAGTTCAGACTCAAGACTTCCATCCCTGAGAGCTTCAATGTTTTGGTTTTAGGTGGTGGTGTACCATTAGTACAAACAAGTTGATGCTCATTGTCTCTGCTTTCATATATTCATGTGCTGGTACAGAACATCTGACAGTCGGATTTTCCATGCAATGTGGTTTTCTTGATGTCTAAAGATTAGCACTTTCATCAAATTTAGCACGACAGATGATTGAACAATTAACATATTCATGATGGTGCATTGTCCTTTTCAAGTAGAGTAATTCTTGCAGATCAACAAGCATTTTTCAGTCTTGTGAGTTCCTTCCCGGATTTTGTGTAATGTTATGTCATGCCTTTCTTTTTTATATCCCATGCAATACTGTGTATGCGTGCAAATTATAAGCATTTTTACAATACCAACTTCCAGTAAATTATGATGAATATGCACCTGTAATATAAGTCTGATGATGCATTGTCCTTAATTAGAGAGGGATTAATGTGCATGGATCGACATTCTTATTTCACGATATATTTATGAGAAATCATGGATGGTGCAGTGTAATTGTCTTTATTAAAGGTGTTGCACTACTGTAACCACACGTATTTCGATTTAGAAATACATTAGGTCATGAGTTTTATGCCTAGGAAGGTGATTTAGCTACCTAATATAGTTTTTATTTCATGCACTGCAGTATTTACTGTCCATACATGGAAACTAAATAGTAAGAACTGGGTTGGTTGCAGGCTGACGATATCCAGGAAGGTGCCCCACCCCTCAAGAGATCTGTATCGTGGAACTGCATGGGCAGCATTAGCATAGCTGGCGTGATGACAATCAACAATAGTGACAATAATCATCCATCATCAAAGGGCACACCCCCACATAACCCCAAGCCGGCCTCTAAAGCAAAACAAGGTGGTGCCAATGACCCTCAGAGCGTTGCTGCAAGGGTAAGGCAGAATCAAGATAACAGATAGACTATGGCATCTTGCTTAAACTCTCTCTCTCTCTCTCTCTCTCTCTCTCTCTCTCTCTCTCTCTCTCTCAACCCAAAAGAATTTAGTATTCCGTAGAATGAATATACAATTGATTCGGTTGCACCAGTGCTCTAGTTTTCACTGTCATGCTCGAGAACAGCTAATTTGAAAAAAAGTCTATCATAATAATTTTTATACGAATCCCCACAATAATTCCAACATTGTGAATGATGACAACATCATGAGCTTTACAAGGGAGGGACCACATAGCGCCCTTCCTCCAACCACATAGCTCATAATGATGAACAGTATTGGAGAAAACAAGAGAAAAAACCCCCCTTTTCCCACACGGAAATGGTCAAGAACTTGTAAATATCGAGAAACAATACAACAGCTGCACTAGACGTAAATCTAACTTTATGCATTCCAAATTGCTAAGGTGAAAGATGTCTGTCAATGGTAGAATGGAAACATCATTAGATCAGTTGCAATGTTCATATGTATGATTGCTTCATATAGTCGTTAAATATTTGGTTAGTTCCAAAACTAAAAGGTCAATGGTTCAATCCTTCAGCATCGCAGGGAGAGGATAAGCGAGCGTCTGAAGACCTTGCAGCAGCTTGTGCCCAATGGCTCTAAGGTGAGTTGCGCAATAAATGAATCAAATTCTCATTGTATTGATCAAGTTGAAAAACAGTCAGCCATTTAGGTTTTAAACCTCATAACCTGACATGGAAATCACATGTGCAGGTTGACCTTGTAACCATGTTAGAGAAAGCTATAAACTATGTCAAGTTCCTTCAGCTCCAAGTGAAGGTAGTGGTTTATGCCATGCACATTTATATCAAGTGGTAGGAATTAGAGATGGATATTTCTGCTATAGCAAGAGCACATACTTTGCACTGCAGTTTGATCTAAATGCAGTATGCTTATGCACTCATTTCTTGCAAAGATCCCACGTTGGCAAGTTGCCAGCATGGTGATCCATTGCCCACCTATCAGCTGGTAATGGCTGACCAGGTCAAGCCTCAGGTGCATGAGCAGCACTGCACATAGCAGCCTTTTGTGGATAAGTTTTTCATAGATACTTAACATTCATTTATCTGGTGCTTGTTGATGCAGGTTCTTGCAACCGACGAGTATTGGCCAACTCCCCTAAATAAGTTCCCACAGGTGGCACTACCACTCAACTTGCTAGACCCCCAAGTAAAGAACCCTGCTAAAGATGATCAAACCATAAAGGCTGAGAATAACTCCTCTGACTCAAAGGTGGAGGCATGAGTCATTGTACAGGCAAATGAGCCACTTCAAAGAAACCATCCTTAATACTTCAGAATACAAGATGATAGTTAAATCCATCATTATTGATCAATGTGAACATTTGTCGGCCACTTAGAACAAGCAGCAAAAATCGTGTTGTTCTAAATGCCTGACTACTGATACCCATTCTTTGTTACAAAAATTTTAAGCTCACAACAAACCAGCAAATCATCCTCACTTTATTTGCAGTCAATCAAATGCCTAACTGGGGACCCAAGGTCCAACCTGCAATGTGGAAGTTGAGCATTAAATACAGGTCATTAATCATCTATTTGTCAGGAAGTTTGCATCCGTGATGTTCTATTAAAAGTTCAAATTAGTATGAAAGTGGGGTTATTACATGCCTCATGTAAACAGTTCAACTCTCAGTATAGCCAGTGCTGCCATCTGAAGAATTCACAGTATTCTAGTCGATAGACACACAAATATTGTATACAAAACTTCCAATTTTCCTACCAAATTTACTTTAAAATATGTGCTAATCTTGATCACAATGGCCATGTTGATTTATCAATGGCATTCTCAGCTAGCACTAGTCTGCAGCTGCACAGCCTGAGAGAGTAAATGTAGTAAAATCACCTGTTCAAAGCCTACACTGTGCAGCAAAGTTGGTACCATCAATGAACTTCAAAAAATGAAACTTCAGAACTATGGAAACTGTTAAAATTTCTGCATTTGCAAATGGGCCATATCTGCTGTATATATGTCTAGAACTCACAATCTCAACTTGTATTTAATTCCACTCATGGCACTTTCTGTGCTACCAGAGTCTGTCTAGATGCAAAAATAATATCACTCCTGCTTCCTCAATGTATAGCATGTACTACAAGATCTGATTTAGAAATGAAAGCTTGCAAACAAATCCTCGAGAACTATATTTTGGTAAATCTGTCCAGCAATCCAATGCCATAAACAAGACACAGTACAGGGGTTTCTCAGACATTCAAGGTCATACAACTGCCTGCAAGAAACTGCCGAGGATTTGTGTGAACACTGCAACCCAAACCTCTATTCAAGATGTGTGCCACTAGCAGAGCAACCTATCAGACTTTTACTCATGCTTCCTGTACATACAACTGGAGCACTGCTCTGTATCAAGGATGCACATGCCACAAGAAGCACTGTAATTCCCATATTGTCAATTTCAACAGCATTGTGAGCTTGGGCTGGGGGCTGTCAGCTCAGGGTGGGGACCAGCAGTCTCCCTGCCCCCAACCATATCTAGTGCGTCCCCAGCATAAGCTCATGATGTTGAATACCAGAGGGAAAAACAAAGGCAAAGAGCCCTTTTTCCCACATGGGAAAATGTCAAAAACCTCTTGTCCAGTGCAAGCATTGCAGATGTAGAAAGGCGATGTTGGAAAGCCCATCAAGGGCATTTTAGCCACTGACATATGTATTTTCATCACTGAAACAGAGAAGCCTGCCTACACCGATGGTGTGCACGCATACACGCAACCCTGTGTCTACTCTGGCTGCCAAAACCATCATGAGCTGCCACAGATTTTCTCAACAGGCTAACAAGACATTAACAAAAGGGTGCACCTCCTCCAAATATTGTAATTTGCACCAGATGAAGTCAATCAGTAATGACAATCATATAAGCCCAGGGTCAATGGCAGAGAGGTATATGGTAACTGCGCGCATACCAGCACCAGTTCAATCCACAGAGATGGAGATCGAAATGCCATGTCTCTAATTTTGTCAAGGTCTGCCTGCATTAGAGCCCATTCCATAAACCTGCGCATGGGTCATGGCACAATCGATATATGCTGCAGATCCACCATCGATCAGTTGCTGTTAATGGGCTTGTTTGAATTTGGGCGGGGTGATTTCAAATTCTCCTTTACGGTGCCCCCTTTATTAGGGCATCAGGGGGCCCTCCCACCCCCAAATTGAGGCTTGGGCAGGTCCTTCCAACCTTCCTTTTCACCCCGCACACAAATACTTGAGATTGAGAAAATGTGGGTTCCCTTGATCTTGCCTTGAGGGTAGAGGAGCCACTTATGTGACACCCCAACTAAAGATGTGTCGCTCTCCATCAATCCATAGCAATTGACCATTTTCTCATGCTAAGGAGTGTTGCTCATGTATTGCACATTTGGAGAACAAAAAATTTCTCGCTCGAACACTTCACACCACAGCAGCAAAGGCAAAAAGAGAAATCATGACTAACAAAAAAGACATTTTATAGGGTCACAATAAGGCACCTTGAAACAAAAAAAGGAATCATGACCCGAAAGAGTGATGGCATTGGAACCCACTTCCTCAAATTAAAAGGCTCTAAGTCATTCACAGAAGCCACAAAACCAAACATCCATGTTACGCACATATTACGTTACTAGAGCTCCTCAAAAACAAAAAAGTGTCATATTATTGGTACCTATTTTTTAACTAGCTCATTTACCCTAGAACCAGTTCAAGTCTCACAAAAGCCTTCTCAAAATCATGCGAGAAGGAAAAGTGTGATTCTAAAAATATATGGTTTAGTCATAACTTTCAAAAACATGAAGAAAGTTTCCTATTTCTAAATTCTTGCTCAATGCGAAGCAAGAACTTGGAAGGATCTATGTATGATCCAATAATTTCTTTTTTCTGAACCCTACCACAAGGCCCTACATAGGAATGTCCTTAAATTGGGTTTTTTTTAATTAGCTTTCTTAATAAAGATAGCACCAAGGTTGTATCTCAAAGTCATATGCTAGAATGAACCACATTGTTTGTACTCATGAGGAGTTAAGACTAGGACATCTAGGCACTAGAAAATAATGATGCATAGTTCTCTTGAACATACATTTATATCTTGAAATTCAATTATGCAATGTTCCATAATTATAAATGGATTCCATAGCTATAAATAGATAGTTTAGAAGGATACATAATTATATCAAAGCCCTTTGGGTATGTACTTATACACACCCTTACAGTCAACTAATCCATCAAAATTTAATACTAGTAAAAGAGGGTACATATTTTCTTAGTAATGTGTGACTATAATAAATGATTTTGATATGAGATTATATTAAAGAATTATAAGTATTTACATGGAAAATGACTCACAAAGGTCGGTACTTGTAGAGCAAAAGGATTGGACTAGCTTTAATGTCTTCCTTGAAGCTATCTTAAACACATGGTACTTGCTTTTCTTATAGATCATAATCGCATCCTTTTGGAGGATAGCAAAACCAAGGTACTTTGCTCTATGATGGATATTAGCATTCCTTAAGCACCGAATAGATCTAATGAGGACACCTTTAGTGTGGTTTTACAACTTACGCATTTCTTCATTGTGTCACCCTTGATCACCAAAAGGAGTGACCCTCACGTTTGTACTACCATCAAATCCTACCTTCTTTGACCATATACTAGTCTTAGACCAAAGATAACCTCATGACACGCCCATACAAAGTGAGGGACTTATTCCTTTTCTCTTCCATAGAATATGCATAAGGGGGATATGTTCAACATTGTAGAGGGTTTGTCTTTGGTGGAAAGGTACATAGTAGTGACTCTTCATAAGCAGATATTCATTATGTGAATGCATGGTAGACCATAGTACCCTCTTAAGTCTACACTTCTACATCTTTAGTTTAGCACATGAGAACTTGGATCTCCAAACCTCCATGGTCTTAGGGAGATAAGGGGATTAGAATAGACTCTAAAATAGATTATAGCTCAACTCTCATGTTGATTAGCATAGACCACATCAACCCACTCCTCTTCCTTTTTGGTTGGCCCAAACCTTGTGGTAATCTCCCGAAGAGGCAAGAAGGGTAACTACTTTAGATCCCAACAATCATACCATCTCTGTAGCTCTTTATTGTGAAACTTCTTGAAAAGACAAGGATCATCCTTAACCGAGGACCACCCATCCATCAAAGTAGTCAATCAAAGCCATTTGGATTGGTTCAAGGAGGCATGCTCTTTGCCATCATCAACCCCCTTCCACGTGCACTCTAAAATAGTAAGTCTCCAAGATGTGAAGAGTTAAGAAGCCGCTTTTTAAGAGTTGGCCTTCATTGAGATGACATTGGGGAAGATAATGTTTGAGCAACATAGATTATTTTATGTATCCCTAAGAAGGCAGGCCATACCTATCATGTGTCTAAAGTGTTAGGATAAAGGCCAATGGCCAATAGCCAAGTGGGAACCCCTTGTATAAGTACATACTATACAGTCATATACAAGTGAAGATAACAAAGAATAAGGGTGCCATTCATTGTACCCACTAAACCCTCTTGTGTGCTTCTCTCCCCCTTGATGCTATTGTACTTCGACCATTGCTTCCCTCTCAATTGGTATTGGAGCAACACTCATGGGAGCTCAAGTTTGGAGTTGGGAGTGTGAGGAGTCAAGCATCATCACGAGTTGAGGATTAGAATTTATGTTGTGACTTTCATGCTTGCTGTTTGCATCTTGAAACTTGTCTTGAAAGAGGTACTATTCTCATTACTGAGCTCTACATCTAAGTCAAATAGGCATTCCGACTTGAGGATCCATTGAGGCTCAACTTGAGGGATTCCATTGCCCAAATTGGCTACTTTGAATAGCCTCATTAGTGGCTAGATTCAAGTCTAAATAGCTTGGTTTTGGAATTCTTGGAAAGAGGTTTTGGTCTATGTATCCAATGCATGCAAGCATAGGGGCAACTTGCTATTCTAGAAGCAAGGGTCAACTTAAGTGGATAAGTAGGGTGCATGATTATTATTTTGAAGTAGGGGGTCTACTACAAAGAAGGAAAAAAGATACAAAGTTGATGTTTTGGTGAGATCGTGATGTTTATGGGTTGTATTGTGCATCATACTACTACATGAGGTTGGTATTGATGAAGATGACCTATTTCAATACATTTTGGTGATTTGGGCTATTCATATCTCCCCAATCTTTTTCATATTTTGGAAGCTACAAGGCAATAGTTTAATAATATTAAGGAAGAATCTTCTCTTTAACCTTTAGACTAATATCAAATAAGTTAGAACCGTTTTTACACTATGTAGAAACAAGATGCAAGTGTTTTAGATGATGGTTTGGTTGAGATAAACAACTAGAAAACTACAAGAAAAGTTTGTAAAAATATTGGTATGCATGGAAGACTGCTTGAGTTGTTTTGATATTGCCTTTGCTATTGATTGGCCATTATGATGAGCACTCAATTTTTTGGAATTTGTTGGTCTTCTAGTCTCGCAATTAACCATATCTTGGTTTGTTGGTCTTCTTAATCTTGAAATTGATAATATCTTAGTTGCTTGTAGTTTGGCACATTGCAATGACTATGGATCTCTCTTTAATGTTCAAAAATGCATTTCTTAATATTGAAAAATTAGATGGCACTAATTTTTCTCATTGGAAAGAATAAATCTATAATGTGCCGTTTCAAAAGAAGCATGTAAAGCCAATCAAATGCAATGGTGTTAAGGTTGAGCACACATATACAAATGTATGGGAAGAAACGGATGAATTGGCATACTCTACTATCATGTTGACACTCTCAAATTTTGTGTAATTAGTATAAAAGGCATGACATGGTGAGTTTGGTATATGGAAGAGATATATGACTTATATGAAAAGGAAGGTATTGTTTAGCAGGTTAATTGATTCAAAAAATTCATTGATCTTTGCATGGAAGAAGGGACTTCTATGTCCAACCATCTCAATGATTTTAACCATTTTCACTTAGTTGACATCAGAGAATATCACTTTTTCATGATTCAGTTAGCAAGAAGAATGAGGAATGATTCTTTTGTAATAAAAGGAGACATATAAAGAAGGATTGCTACAAATGGAAGAATAAACACTATAATCTTATAAGCTAGTATTTACTATATGTAAAGAGCTAAATTAAGGGCATATAAAAGGTGTAAAGGACATATGTACAAGACCATATATTTTTTGACAATAATACAACTTTGTCCTTCACCTCTCAAGCTTCTTCCTATCCTTTCATGGATGCCAACCATCTCTCTCCTTGTTTCCTATCTTTCTCTCTTCACTTCTAGTATTTCTCTCTCCTCGTCTAGACTTTCTCTCACCTCTGCACTCTTCTTCTCTCTTTCCTATAGTCTTCTCTTTCTTCTTTCTCTCTCCTCTTAGGTCCCTTTATGACTAGCGGCATTAGAGCTCTAGGTTTTTGATCCACTCCAGCCATTTTTCTCTATTCATTTCTCAATATTTCATATCAAAAGATTCTATTTCAAACAAGTAATGCAGGTATAGAACATGGATTGTGACTAGCAGCAACTTTCAGGACACCTACAATTGAAAGAAGACAACTTTGGAGATCTGTGAAGCAAGAAGGAATAGATATGACAACGGATGACAATGGACTTTTACCTACAAGGGTTAGAGACAAGTAAAAGTCCTGTTACTTTTTTAAGAATAGACTCTTTCTCTATCTTTCTCAAGATTTCAAACAAATATCCATGGAGAAATCTACTTCTTTCTCAAAAAGCAAGTCTTCTTGACCAAGGGAGTTGCTATAACAGTGTTCCTCTCCTCATAATCTTGAAGAGGAGTAGTGCCATGGCAAGCTTTAAGGTCATTTTTGCCATGTGTTTAGCTTGTGTAGTTTGCACAAATACAAAGACCTATAAACAACAATACAATTGTAGATGTTAACCATTTCACTAAGCTATCAGTTGTAATGTCTTGCCATTGCATTTGGAAGCTTCATGAACAAGCTTATACTTGTCAAAAGAATCTTAATCGCAAGAGCATTACAGCTTATATTGAAACTAGAGGTTGTTGGTAGCGCTGTACATTTCACAAAGAGGGAGGTTCTATTAATGATCTTTCCAACCACCATAGAGCGTGTACTAAAGATCATTCAAAGAGAGCAAAGAAGGATTGAAGATGCTTCAAACTTAGAAATAGGAAGAGTTTTGGTGCAGCAACCATCTTCTATAAGATGTGTTAGCCAAGGGAAGTGCAATAGTTTGCATGTTCCTAGGCCTCCACAAGAGCAACAAGTTGTTCTATCTGGCAAGGACATGATATAAGGCCTGCTTTTTTGTAGAGCAATTGCTATAACTTCAAGTGAGAAGCCAAGAGTGCAAGTAGTAGTTTGGGACAATCTATGCTACAAATGTTGATCATTGATTAGCCTTTCTTGAGAAAATAATCAGACCAGGATTAATGGAACGAGAAATAGGACATCATGTCAGGATGGAAAACCACATGTACAATGGAAAATGGCCAAACATCAAGGCATGGAGGTTGCATCATTGAAAGAGAAGCTTATTGTGAGGATCACACCTAAGAACCTGGAAGGGTACAAGCCTTGGTTACCTTGTTGCCACTAGTTGTTTTAATGGTGTTGGAAGAGAGGGAGAGAGATAGAGTGGAGCAAAAGATGAGCCTTAGCTCATTGCTGTTCTTCTTCCATTATTCTTCCATCATACTAACTGAAAGAGACTTACACACATAGGTATGACTAACAAGGACTAACTGTGGTGAAGTCACTAACTACACCAACTTATTGAATGTCACACATGTGTATAACTATATCTAGCTAATGTCGGTCACACACATAAAGATAGACTGACTCAAGAGTAATGGGAGCTTGATATTCTAACACTCCCCCTCAAACTCAAACCATCTGTTAAACTCCAAGTAGTTGTCTAAAGTATATGATTTTTTCTTTACCAAGTGACTTAGTAAATATGTCTGCTACCTGGTCTTCAATCTTCACATGAATCAAGTCAATTTGTCGTGTAAGAACCATTTCTTTGATGAAATGGTAGTGAACCTCAATATGTTTGGACCTAGCATGGTAGACATGATTGCTAGCCAACATAACATTGTTGAGGTTATCACAATGCAATCTCACTCTGCTTTCCAACTGTATTCCCAAGTCTTTTAGCAGTTTCATCAACCAAACTGCTTCGCAAGCCGCTAAGGCAGCTCCTCTGTACTCAGCTTCTGTACTAGACAATGCAAGAGTACGCTATTTCTTACTCTGCTAAAACTAATCATACTGCTGCCCAATCCAAATGCATAACCATTGGTTGACCTCATGTCATAGGCACAACTAGTCCAATCAGCATCAGTAAACCGTGTTAAGTCAAGGGATTTTCCATATGCATAAAACATCCCATAATCTATAGTACCATTTAAATATCTCATGATCCTCATGATTGCATCTAAATGTGGTTTGCGAGGCTTCTACATGAACTGACTAATCAGCCCAATTGCATAACATAAGTCAGGATGGGTAATAGTCAAGTATATCAAGATACCCACCATCTGTCAATACATGGTCACATTCTCTATGTCATTCCCAACATCAATCTACAGCTTGACATTCTGATCAAGAGGTGTCTCCATCCATAGGCTTGCATTCAACCATACCATACTTCTGTAACATGTCATGAGCATACTGCTTTTGTAGTAGCCATATACCTTGAGGCGTAGAGACTACCTCAATCCCAAGAAAATACTTTAGTTCACCAAGGCCTTTGACTCTGAATTTAGCATGTAAACATGATTTAATTTCAGTAATGCCCTCTTTATCATCTCCAGTGATGATAAGATCATCTACATAAACCACTAAAAACACATATCCATGATTTGTCTTCTTCATGAACAAACTGTGATCTGCATCACCCAATCTAAATCCATGTTGTTGTAAATAAGTGTTGATCCGAGCATTCCATGATGGGTGCCTATTTCAGTCCATATAAAGCCCTTTTCAGCTTACATACATGTGTAGGAAAGTCCGCGTGAACATAGCCTTCAGGCTGCTCCATATATACTTCCTCAACCAAATCACTGTTCAAGAAAGCATTCTTGATATACATTTGCCATAATTTCCAGCCTTTGCAGGCTACCAAAGCAATGACAGTTCTGACTATTGCCATTTTAGCCACTAGACTGAAAGTCTCCTCATAGTCAAGCCATATTGTTGTGCATACCCTTTTGCAACCAGCTTGGCCTTATAGCATTCTAATGAACCATTTGACTTGCACTTAACCTTGTACACCCATTTTCAGCCAATGGGGACTTTGCCTTTAGGAAACTCAACCAATTCCCATGTCTCATTTTTAGCTAGGGCTGCATACTCCTCATCCATGGCAGCACACCAATTATCATTTGTAGCTACATCATCAAACTTTGAAGATTCTTTGTAACTTGTTACACTAGCCATATATGCATAATGGCAGGCTGAATAACCACTATGTGTAAACCTGCCAACTGGTTTTCTGACTCTCTCATATCTCCATAACTGTGGCTCACTCTGAGCTTGCCTCTCATGAGGCGGTACATAACGACTTTGACGTGCTCCATGCATTATAATAGACAAAATGCCCAACTCACTATCCAAGCTATCACTGTTGGATGACTCATAACCTGCTGTAAGTGGACCTATCACATCCTCAAGCATATTTTATTTTCCCTTATCCAATCTCCCCCTTACTGACATATCCATGTCAGTGGATGTAGGAGTACGACTCCGCAAGCGTCCTAACCAAGGACTTATTGTAGGTGACCCATCACCTGTAGGACCACTCATAGATGTACTCACTGTAGGTGTATTTTCAACATTACTAGTGCCAGCTGATCCATCAGTAGCCACTGCAACAGGATTACCATACCACAATGCCAGCTCATCAAAAAGAACATCTCTACTAATCAATGTCTCATGTATAGATGGTGCATAGCACTTGTAAGCTTTCCGGTCTTGTGCATAACCAAGGAAAACACTCTTGACAACTTTAAGATCCAATTTCTTCCTCTTTTCATCAAGAACATGCACATATGGAATGCTTCCAAATACATTCAAGTGTGAAATGTCAGGCTTATGACCATACAACCTCTCATATGGAGTTACATTATGGAGTTACATCATGAATCCGTAATGTAGGAGTTCTATTCGGCACATAGACAACAGTCACTACTGCTTCAGCCCAATAACCATTTGGCAAACTCTTCTCATTCAGCATAGCTCTTGCTGATTCCATCAATACCCTATTTTTCCTTTCTGCTACACCATTTTGCTATGGTGTATAGTTGCAAGTTAACTGTCTTCTGATCCCATGTTTAGCAAGGTACTTGTCAAAGTAATTAGAGACATATTCTCCACCTCCATCTGATCTAAGACATGAAATTTTACAGCTCAACTCATTTTCAACATGCTTCTTGAAGTCCTTGAATGCATCAAACACATCATCCTTATGTTTCAGTATGTAAAGCCAAGTATACCTACTGAAATCGTTAATGAAGGATACATAGTAATGAGCACCACCAAACGAAGCATTATGAGATGGACCCCATACATTTGAATGTACCAACTGCAAGGGTCGTGAGCTATTCCATGCACGTCTCATTAATGAAAACCATGCTTGCTTTCCAAACTGACATGCATCGCATACATGTCCAAAGTCATGATACTTGAGCTTAGGCAGTCCAAACACAATCTCCTTCTGCTGCATAGATTTTAGCTTTTTTACATTCACATGGCCAATCCACTTATGCCATATCTCAACATCCCGTATAGCACCATCATCATGTGCAAACATGGTTGCTTTCAATTTTGGAATTGATGCATCAAGAGTAAACATTTTGCCATCTCTTCAGCCTCTAGTAATCAATTTGCAGCCATTACCATATTCTTCAACAAAGCATCCATCTCTTTAAATCTCACCTGCTGATTCTGTTATGTCATCTGTCCAACTAACAAAAGATTCTTGGTTATTGTAGGTACATGTAATACATCATGTAGGCTCTTTTTCTTGCCATCAAGCATCAACAATGGAACAATTCCTATGTGCTAAATGTCATGTTGGGTGTCATCTGTACACACATAACCATATGAACATGCAACCATCTCATCAAACCATTCTCCATGGGGTGTCATATGATTTGAAGCCCCTGAATCAATGTACCATCTCTCATCTCTGTTCTGCCTAGATGCATTCTTAGATACATGCTACATGGCAAACAATCTGTCAACCTGCTCATTATGAGCACCGCTAGAAGATGCATAGTACCCATGTTGTTTGCCCTTTGCCTTCATATCTCCCTGCTTCTTGTAACAATCCTTTGCAATGTGTCCATATCTACTGTAGTAATGATAGTCCTTATCTCTGTTTGACTGATCATTTGACTGCCATGAACCAGATCCACCACCTCTACCATGGGGTGATTTTCTCCTGCCTCTAAAGTCGCCTGTGTATTTGTGCCATGCCAGGCATTCTGTTTATGTTGTCCATAAGTATTTCGAGTGTCTTCTCGACCTTGAAAAGAGCCACGGCCTCTGCCGCCTCTACCACGCTGGCTAGAGTAAAGAACAATGTCTTTGCTTTGAGACGTACTAGAACTTGTATTCAGCCCAAGCTTAACTTCCTCATGCAGCAGCAAAGCAATCAACTCATCCCAATCAGGGGATTCAGCTCTCATAGAAATAGACATATCAAATGCTTTATACTCTTTGCCAAGTCCATTTAATGTCACTACAATCATATCATCCTCAGACACTGAAGATCCAATGGTGGCAAGCTGATCCGTTTTGTTCTTGATCTCTGTAGTGTAGGCCTAAATGCTTATGCCATTCCTAGACATGTTATTGAACTGTTGCTTCAGCTGAATCTTTCTTGCATGTATTACATTTCCATAGTTCTTCATGAGTATGTCCCATGCATCCTTTGGGAAACTACATCTAGTAATCTGTATAACCATAGCATCTGATATACATAAGGAAAACCAATGTAACACCTTGCACGCTCTCTCAGTCCATAGCTTATGAGCCCTTTTCTGATCATTTGTCGGATTCCTTTCATGTATTCTAGGTTCACCCTCATCACTTGTACATAAGTCCCAATAACCTCTGCCAATCAAAAAATTCTTCACACGAAACTTCCATAAAGCAAAATTTTTGTTGTCCAGCTTTTGTCCCACAATTTGAGTGATATTGTCAGTGCCTTGAGCATTTGCCATAGTTGTAGCTTAGGTATTTAGTGATGTATACAACCTGTAAGTATTTGACTCCTTTTCCTATAGTTTAGGACCAGTTTCCTGCTATTCAGGACAATTTCTTGCAATTTAGGACAGTTTTCCTGGCAACCCGCTTGCTATAAACCTGTATTCCAATAATGAAAAAACATAGTCCACTAGTTGTAGATTCACTAGTATCATTAGCTTTGCAATTAAGATCTAGAGTTGACAATTTTTTTAGAACATGATATCCATTCATTAGCTTTTGAAGAAAGTTTCTAGCCAAATTTTGTAGAGATATTGAGAGAAACCTCTCAAATTTCAATGAGACTGTCCATAAGTGTCAAGTTATAAATACCAAATAATATCCTTTTTAGTACATGATCTAACATTATCTCAATTATGTTACATTCCAATAAAACTTTCAATTGTGTGCTTTGTATTAAGTCATGTAAGAGTCAATGTCTTTGCATACTTTGAGATTGAATTGTTTGGAAATAATTAAATGTGTTGGATTTTTCATTGCATACTCATTGCAATCATGCATTCTATATTCAAATGCTTTCAAATCGAATGTGCACTTCATGATGTCTAGTTGTGCATCAGTTATTTGCATTATACTTATGCATTAAACCAAAAATCAAACACTATATTTCTAAAATAAATAATGATATTTATGATGGTCATAATAATTTTTAATAAGTGTAATATTTCTACCTTTAAAGTTAGCAAATAACAAATATTTTAAATTAGTAATATTTTAAGTTAATAAATATGTATTTGTACTTCAACCTATTCTTCAAGTATAGATGTTTTTTCAAAGTTAATATTTTTTCCCTAAATTTGAATCTATTACTAATTTGTATACTTTTTCTTACTACTAAGAATGTCTATTTGAAGAATAAAATCATTAATTAAAGTTGTTATTATTCTCTTCTCCTATCCTTAAATAGGTCTATGTAAAGAATAAATTCATCAAGAAATGTTGTCTCTATTTTTTTTAAAACTATAATTATTAAAATAATTTTTTAAAATGTTTAAATTTATTAATTCAAGAAACCCTAATTGAACTACATAAATTTTAATCAATAAAATATTATTTAAATATATTTTAATAAATTTAGTAATTTTATTTATTTTAACTTATAAATTATTTTAAAATATTTTTATAAACCTAATTATAAATTTTACTTATTTTTAAACTTAAGCTTCAAAATCATTGCAAGACAAAGCTTCAAAACCATAGTAAGGCAAAGCTTATTATGTATTAAGTGACTAAGAATTTTATAATTCTCTTTGTCTTTGTCTTAATAGTCCCTCACCATTAAAGAGTGCTCATCTCTTGATTTTTATAAGTGCAAAAATTTTCTACAAAATAATGTTTTTATATAAAAGAATATATCATACAAAATATTATCTCATATGAATAAATACTTGTATGAAAGAACTTTTTCACAAATCTACTTCTTAATGCAATATGGTAATCTACATTTTTGTTGATGTATCCATGTATTCTACCCTATCTTTTACTAGGACATTGCATAATAGTTCCATAGTTTTCATATAATACAAAACCCCTATTTGTATTAATGTAACCTAGACCAAAGCCACCTACAAAGCAAAGCCACCCTCCCCTCCACCACAACTAGAAAAAGCACTACGACCAATGGGTTGAGGAGTGGTAGTACGCATGTCTCCATAATACCCCTCAAATCCACTCATACCAGAGTAAGGAATACTAGTGCGGCAAGGGCTCATAGCATCTATATCTCTATAGCACCTGTTGGAGCCACTAGCTCCACCATTGTAGCTGGGTATGAAAGAGACACCCTTTCCGGTCCCCTAACGTGAGTAAGGAGTGTCTAAGGCACCATCTGTGTGGCTAGCCTAGAGCATCTACACCCACTGGAGACAAATGCATCTAAGGTTACCAAGGTAGAACGTAATGATGTCAACTAGGACACAAAAGCATCCACTTTGTCTAAGACATGGACCATCTTATTTCGAGATACATGTGCAAAAATCTATTTGTGATCTTCATCTATATATTGTCGCCTCATGATTCCCATGCAATCATTTTTATTCTCTCTCTCTCTCGCTCTCTCTCTCTCTCTCTCTCTCTCTATATATATATATATATATATATATATATATATATATATATATATATATATATATATATATATATATATATATATATATATATATATATATATAACACATTCACATAAATACACACACATACTCTGTGTATGTGTGTGTGTGTGTGTAGAAAATTGCAATGGTAAAGATGTTGTGATGATTTTGCGTTCCCCCCCCCCCCCCCCCCCCCCCCAAAGTATAGTGTCATTGTTAACATCACTAAACACTATATTAGGGAATTTTGGAATTTCCAATATAGTTAATATTTGGCCACATGGTCAAATCTTGGCCCCTTACTTGAAACTAAAGTCTACCCTAATTATTATATAGGTTGTCTTTTCAAGTCCCACTTTGAAGCATGGATTAAGATTTAGCCACATGGCCAAATCTTTACCCCTTATTTGAAAGTGGGACTTGGGAGATTCCCAAATTCTCTAATATTGTGTTACTAATATAATGACACTTATAGTGATGCTAATAGTGACGCTTATATCAATGCTAATGGCAACCCTGTTAAATGCTTGCAAACCCTAGTAGTGAGTTAAAATACTCCTAAATATTTTATCAATAGATTTATAAACCATTTTCTTGCAAATAGTACATTGTGGGTTTCTTGTGAATAATGATATCATAACTTGTCAGATTATGTATAACTATATTAGAAAATCAGTGCCGTGGTTAGAAATATCAACTTGGTCACTAACCAACCCAATTGGGCATTTTAATTATGGCTTCATGAATAGATTTTGCTAAAAATTGGGCTATATTGTCTTTTCAAGCATGGGATCTCATCCACATAATATAAAAAACCATAGTAAAGATGTACTATTTGCTAGTGTATTATTGCATAGGCTTAATAGGATCAATAAAATCTAGACCCATTTTAGAAATGGTTCTAGTAAGGCAAAGGACAAGTGATGGGCCACTCAATCCTTTTGGGTTACCCAACCCAATCTTGTTAGCATAGATCACATTGTTGGGCAAACATTAAAGCATTTCAAAATTTTGTAGGCTACCACAAACTTGCTTGCAAAACATTACACTCCAATTGGTATTTAAAATTTCTTTTCCACTAGTGCCCTACTGGGCCTTGGCTAGAACATCAATTTGCTTTTTGGAGGGGGGACACAACACCAAAGAACTCCATCTATGGATTATTTGTCAAGTCTAATACTAATGACTCACATTGTGAGCTACTTCCTCCAATCCAAAGAAAAATGACCCCACTTGTCTACAAAGATCAAGAACTAAAGCATTTCCTCATACTAAGGTATCCACAAATACTTTGGATTGACATCTTAAGTTGTGAAGAATAGTTATGCATCCACAAAATCATCTACACTTCCATTTGATAGTTCACCAATCTCCAACCGATAAAAATAGTTTTCCACAAGCATATCCAAAACCAACACAATGAATAACTTTGAAATCAAAATCTTGAAGGAGCAGCATACATCGATCTGTTGAGCTTGCTCATTAAATTAGGTTTATTGATTAAGAATATTGCTACCAAATAGTCTACATAAAATATAAAATTATTACTCTATAGGTAATGTTTGAAATTATTAATTTTGAAAAAATTCATTAGAGCTTCCAACTTCATTATTACTGAATAGTTGTGCTCTCCAGATAAACAATATCTAAAGAAAGACACATCACAAGCAGGATTCCATAAAATTTTTGCATCATTTTGCAATAATAAATATACAAAATTTGTGTGCTTCTACAATAATCAATGTACAAATTCTATGTGTTTCTATAGTAATGAATATAAGGGAGTTGGAACATTAGCCAAAGATTTGAGAAATCTATTATAGCACTTGGTTTCACCCAAAAAATTCCTAATTCCTTTTGGAAAGTGGAAGCTAAAGTATTTTGGATGACTTTCACTTTAGAAGGATCCACCACAATCATGAACTAAGAGATGTTATGCCCCAAAAGCATTCCTCTTTGCAAAGACACACTTCATTGGATTGAGATTGAGTTGGGCCTCACAAAAATTTTGCAAACATAGAGTGATTTGGTACAAGTGCTCCAAGCAACAAACACATTGAAATCATGCAAGAGGACTCTCACAAGTCAATCAAGTAAGGCCAAATACAACTTGAACTAGTTGTTGAAAGGCTAGTTGATCATTCTTTAAACTGTACCACACAATGATGGACATAAACATCCCCATTCTAAGGCAAAAGCTATCTTATGTTGGGTGCATCAAGATATGATTATGTCCTCTAAACTTGAAAGAATAGATCTCATGATGGTAATGTGTACATGGTAATGGAAAGTGGTTAGTATATTGTTGTAACATTCATCTTACCGAAGTTATACACCTTACCAAAGTTAATATAAGCTCCTAGTTTCTTATGCTTTCTTAGTATTTCCACAATAGGCCATGTTGTGAATTCCACGAGATAAATTATTCCCACACTTAGGCTTATGCAACTCTTCCTTCACTAACTTAGCATGCTTTGGGTTCATCCAATACCAGTATTGCCAGATTGGCACAAGATCCTCCTTCAAGCTTGCTTCATGTTGATAGAATTGGGAATTTATGCCCTTAATATCCTTATACAAGTCCAAGGAAAAGCATCATTGTATCACTACAATAAAGTATGTATTTTTTTGAGAAATTTAGACAAGTTTAGCACTTACTCACATAGGTTTGGAGTCATTTGTTGTACCTAGATTAAGTTATTTCATATCATCATCTTTGACTCTATGGAACATATGTAGGTTTCATTCAAAAGTTATCTACATTAATATATTCCTCAAATGTTAGAGGAGGTATTAAGATCATTCACTTCCTCAACATTGGCATTTGCCATAGGTCCAATATTGTCTTCCTGAAAAGATCCAATGAAAATTGTGCCAATTGGATCAAAAATGCTTGGAGCATTCCATGGTAAATTTTCAATTTGCACCACTATGAATCTACTTTAACATAATGGATGCCACATATTTGGAGGAAATATTGACCATATCTATCAAAAGGCTCATCAATTTCGGTGTGATTTTGCATAAAATGCTACTTAATATCCTCATCCAGATCCTCCATCATGTTGATTCCTTCCACTACAATAGGCACACACCATTGGATAAGGCCTTCTTTGCTACAACTAAGAAGTGGAACTTCTTCTTGCCATTCAAATGGTCAACTAGTCTCTAATCTAATCATGCTTGAAACATGCTTGTGGGGGAGAATGCCTACCCATGAGGATTGGATAAGAATTTTAGATGTTTTGCATAAATAACATGACCGAGGAATTGCCAAACTCTATCCCCTCAATTTCCAACATAAAAGAACATAGAACACTAAGAGGAAGGGATTTTGTTATTGATCCACCATCTTAATTTCCTAGCACATTGGTTAATTTGAGGTATCTACATTTTCACTATGAAAGGATATTCACGAAATATCCTCCAATTAGGAAATTATTGCATTAGAAATTGAACAATGGCATCATGGGCAATATTGTCATGGAAAAGGAGAAAGTCATGCAAGACATGAATGTGGTTACCCTCTCTCAAGAGCACCGAGAAGTAGCACTAGCATTGTCTTGTCTCATGCATATTATGTGCCAGAGTATGAGGAACTAAAAGTAAAAATTTTGATAGAATATGCTGAGAGGATATTAATGCTTGCAAAGGATGCACATGCTATTTCTCAACAAAATTCTAGGACGCGGGGGTGAAAAAACTGAGTAAAAAGGGTGTATCCATCCACTTAGTGAAATCACAAATGGAGGAAATTAAAGTCAAGTTGGAATCCCTACATACTAAATATTCCATCACAAGGGACACACTACACCCTAAATAACTAGATGAGGACTAGATAGCTGCACAAGAGCTAATGGACTAGGATCAACATATGGAAGGGTAGACCTTCCTTCAATTGATGTTAATTAAAATTAGTGTTTAGTGTTTCTTATTTTATTGTAAGTGTATGCATTTTGTTGGATTGACTACTTTGCATCATTTAATGTGCACTATGTATTAATATGGAGCTAGATCCTAGAGAGAGATACACTCATTGAGTTGCAAATGAAACACACAATCTTTGTAGAGATACTCCGTAAAGGTGGAGGGCAAGAACCTTGTATCTTCCCTTCAAAACCTCTTGGGGTGTCAAATAGTGCAAATAACTTGATTCTAGGAGGAAGATGTGCTACATATGGAGTGAAATTTTCTATTATTGATGCAACTAGTAGAAACAAGCACGCATATCATTTGTATGCAGTTTTGGGTTCCAATGCATATCACCTCAGTAAATAATGGAGATTCCCATTATTGCTCAAGAAAGAGTAGTTTGTAAGAGCAAAAATGGACATGTTGGTTGATAATGAGCTATATAGTATGTTTATTAATAGTATTCAATATGTTAGTTTAATAGTTAGTGTTAAAGCATGTTGGTTAACAATAATTAGTATGTTTTTTACCTGTATATTGTATTACTAAACAATAATCAGGTTGCCAGTTAATAATACACAATATGCTAGGAAGAGTTAGGTATGTTACTTAAGAGTCACATGTATGTCAACATTTAGCATGATACTAATTATCACCTATGTGCTAGTCAATGGTGTATATGCTAGTTAACACTCATTAACACTTACTAGTGTACTAAGAATCACCTATATGCTAGTTAATAGACACTTGTGTTAATTTACATTTAGCAATATCTTATCAACCACCTTTATGATAGCTAATAGTTTGCTATATGGTTCTTAACACTTAGCAGTATATTACAATCATCCATATGCTATTTAATTATCCATTATATGCTTGTTAGTATTTAGCAATATATGCTAGTTAATAGTCACACATATGTTAGTTAATAGTTACTCTCATGCTAGTTATAGTCACCTATATGCTAGTTAATAAGTATTCTCATCCTAGCCAAAAGTGTATATTTTAACTACCAGTTATTTATGTGTTTCTCACCCCTTACTAGTATATTAACAACGAGTGATCACCTATACATTGTTATGTGAGCAGTGATTGAGAGCAAGCCTCACTCACAACTTGATAACGAGATGTTAAGGAGTGTCGATTATGATAATTGACTTTGTTGGATGAACAACACAACACGTAAAAATTTAAAAATTTTCAAACACCACACTAACCATACTTGAAACCAAATGCCACACAATGCCTCTTGTAGCTCAAATAACAACAATAAACATGATTCATGTAGAGCATCACACACATCTTGTGCAAAGTTCAAACACACAAACTTCGAAAACAAAACCAATTGTACTAAATTCTTATACCTTTAAAAAACCTTGATATGACACTCAGCACTTCAACTTCCAAATTCTCAATCATCTCAATTGGCACGACAAGAATATTCCACTTGCATACGTGTGACCCTCCGCTCTTCTCACTCAAGTTACAAGTTTTTTTTGCAAGGAGTAGGGCAAGGCTTGTATTTATTCCCTCTTACCTTTATGTAGTCTTTCTCAATTCTCACCTCCACACGTTGAGTTGGGTTTTTGGTTTTTTGGAATGTATAAAGCTTTTAAGCTTTCCAAGCCTTTAAACGTTGAAAGCCTAAGACTCAATGATCTAAGGCTTTACAAAAGCTTTTTTCATTTTTTCTTTTGTCATCTTTTGTATGCCACCGAATTTTGTATGGACGCCTGCATTTGACAACTATTGTCACCACTACGTTTAAGAATGTCAAATTTGCTCGTCAAATAATACCCACAAGCTGCCATCTCTTCCAATGATCCGATGCCATCATCTTGCCTATGTTTTAAAATTCCATCACCTCAAATACGATATGATAACACCAAACAAACTTCAGTAGCATCTAAAAAGTTTTCATTATCTTCATCTAAGTTTCCTTCTAAACAATTATGTTTTGTGTTATCATCATCTGAATCTGTTGCAATCCCCACCACATCCTTCTTGTAGAGGTAATCAACCGCCAAGACCCATGAACCACTTATTGTTTCAAGCATTCCAAGCCGAGCACTAATGGCTACCTCTCACATAACCAACGCGCTATCTACCTCTGAGTGTAGTGAGCTTATTTGCATGCGCGATCGAGTTTCCTTCTCTCCCGAGTAGTCCAGTAGCTCCATGATCCAAGTGCAAGCTTCAAGCAAGCTCCATCCTCAAGCTCCATGCTCCAACTCTCCATTGCCATGAGTACGACAAGAGAAGAGAATAGAAGAGAAGAAGAGAGGAGAAGAAGGAGAGCTTCTCCACCACGTTCCCTCACCCTCACACATTCACTCCCTCAAACTTTCACACTCCCTCTCTCAAGCACAAGCTCAAGCAAACAAGAAGAAGAAGAAGGAGCTACTTTTGGCCACACACAAGAATGAGCTTCTCATTTGCTTTTCAAATTTATATACAAAGCCCTAAATCCCTTTTTGGGGGTCATTCCCTTATCCCCTTTTTTACATGGCCAGATGTGGCCTAGGCCATTTTTCCCATTGTCCTCCTATCTTCCTAGCTTCCTTCCTACCGCGCATCTACCTTTACAATTTGCACGGGTGAGAGCCCGCGGTGCTCTTAAAATAAATCATGGTGCACCTTGCGTTCTTTTACAAAAGTATTGACTTGCACTTTTTCTTGTGTGCCTTTCTCCTTGATTTAGGACTTTTCTGCACTTCTTGTGTATCCAAATTCTTCTTGGCATGCCTTCGTCTTCCTTCTCACTTTTGCCTTGGCCTTGTCCTCTGCTTTAGTGTTTCCCGATATTCTGCCTTGTTCGTTTGAGGGTTAACATTACCCCCTCCTAGACGAGTGCCAAATCATTGAAATTCAAAATGGTGTTAGATGGATCCATGCTTGGAGGATGGCGGGTGGACAGATCCTTCTCTGAAATTTAAGATGGTGTTAACCAGATCCATCGTGTGATCCTCCAGGCTAAGTTTGCTTGCATTGTTCCAAAGGAGCTTCAGCATTCACTTTCTGATTGTGGATGTTGTGTCTGCTTTTTATTTGGTTGTGCTTTTCCTGGAAGTGCATTGCATGGATGATGGGGTCCCTGAAGCTGGTAGCGCGGCCTTCACATGTACCTTGAAAGAAAAGAGGGTGCACTACCTAGGGTGTGTCTGCCTGATCGTGGAGTGCATGGTGTAGATGCTTGTGGAACTAGGAGATGGGTCTACCTTGGGCAAGCCCTTGGTGGTGTCCCCCCACACTTGAGGACCCAGTTGGTGTAGATGGAGGGTGAAGTGCATGGAGCTTAGGGTGATAGGTCTAACCATAGGCAAGTGGTACCTCCCTAGGTGTGTCATGCCCTTGTTGTGCCCTAAGCATGTGTCATGGGGGGTGGGGCTAGGTAAGAAAATGCTAGGTGTAGTGATTTGTGGCGTGCAACATTTTTTTTTTGGTAGATACCAAGGGTGCTCTCAGACTCTACCCTAATCTTCCTCGGACGAGTCGCAGGGTGGTCTTAGGGATTTAGTCAAGAAGACGTGGCTCCGCAGGTATTCATTGATGTTAGCCCTCACATTGAGAGGTGTGGTTGACAAAAAAGGGTGGTTGCACCTCGTAAAGTGGCTATCATTCATGTCTTCAAGGATCCTCATGCAAAATGAGGGAAGTGGGGTTGCTCTCATCATGAGCCTAGCCATAGCTCAACTATCTATTCCTAGGTTAATGTAAAAAAAGAGTAGGGGGAGGTGGGCTTCCTCATCTACTGGCTTTTGTTTAAGCAGAAATCTAATGATCCTAAGGTAATTACAAGTGGTTATGAAGGCTGGGTCTGGGCAGGAAGAGAAATCCTTGAGGAAGTGGTTAATAGAAGGGTGCAAGTCCCCTACCCTAAAGGTCATGCATTCCTCGGGAGTTGCTGCATTGACATTGTAGATCTTTGAAAAGTCATACCTGCCATGCACCACCTATCGTAATCCACTCCGTGTTTGCGAGGGTAGGGCATGTAGGCAAGATCATTCCGTTCTTTCTGTAGCGTGCCGCAGAAGGCCATCCATGCATCAAAATTGGTGTCCCAAATTCTCCTCCGCCACTTTGGCTATGCCTTGTAGCCTTGGACACTTTTGGGAACCTAATAGACCTTGCCCTGCTAGTAGTTTGTGGGCTCTCACCTCCATTGTGTGATGATGATGCTCTGCTTCTCGACCCATCGGTTTGCTAGAGTATTGCCCAAACGAATGATTCCTTCTACTACTTCTAGGAGTAAGACTCGGTTTATGGCCCTAGGTAGAGGAAGAAGAACTTGAAGGGTCGGTTTGGAGCTCTTGTTTGCTGCCAGATAGTTAGCTCCTGTGGCTAGGTAATGGGGTGGTGATCCTCGCATGACAGCATAGGCTCGTCAAGAAGCTGTTGTGGCCGTGCCTGCGCCATATGTTGGGCTTGCTCCACAAGTTTCCGTCTCCTTCTTTTTGCAGCAATAATGTGCTCCAGAACATGGGTACCCTTCGGCTCTTCTAGGGATAGATTAGGGCGGAATGGCCTCTTTGATTTGCAATTTTTCTTCAAATGTTTGCATGAGGTCAGGTGTCTTGTTCCATAAAGAGTTGGATTGGGGGTGGGTGGGGCTGCTCTTGTTCCTTGAATCCAAGTTCCTTGAGCTCCTCGGTGGAGAGGCTGGCTTGTCGCAAGTAGCTATGTTGTTGCTTCTTGGTTATTCCTGTGCCGATTGGAAGTGTGAGCTCTTGTAGGCCATATCTTAAAGCTCTGCTTGTCAGTTCCAACTTTCTCCTCATTCTCTCCACCGAGTCCTCACCTTCAACTTGTGTGACATGAAGCACAGTGCTCAAAAGGGCTTGTCTTTGCGTGTTGGAGCATGCTTCAATGGCCTCAACTCTGGACTCTACCAGCACCCTCTCACATTCTGATACTACCAGATGCTCTATCAGTCCCTACACTCTTTCAAGGTTGTGTTCCACCCATTGCTGCGCCTTTTCTTCCATGTTTTCCTTACCCCTCTCCATCTCATGAGATAGCATCATTACCACTTGTTGTTGCTCACTCCAGATTTCCATTATTTGGGTCTTCTCTTTATCCCGACGGTTCAATTGCTCCTCGGCTATCCTCCTACCTTGCTCAGCCACATAGTAATGTTGGTAGGCTTCTACAATCCGTTTCTGATAGATCTTCATTGGTTTGCACACAACTTTCAAGCTCTGCCCGGTGTAGCTTCCTTTCGGTCATGGCCATGGCCATTAGTGCCTCCACCTCCTCCTAGGTGTTCTTCAAGTTGTCTCATAGGCTTCCTATGGCTTTGTCGATGGCCTCGTCCCTCATTTCTAACACGGCTTCTATTTCTCTCTCTAGCCTCCCTTGCTCTTCCATTGCCGTCTATAGTTTGAACACCAGGGCATCCTCTTGTTCTTGCCATCCGTCTTTTGGTGCTTGGTCTCATTCTTGTAGACTTCCCTGTAGTTCTGCATGCATAGCTTCCACCCGTGCCATTCACTGCTAGAGCTCAGCATATTGCTAGATGAGCTAGTTGTGGTCTCGCTACTCCACCACCAAGTCTTGGGCTTCATCCTCTAGTCTTTGCCTTAGGTGATTTTCATTTTTTAAAGCCTTCTTTTCTTGGGCACTGAGTTGCTATTTCAAGCTTCAAACTTCTTTCTGATGCTTAGAGGCTCATCGTGTCATCTCTAGTCGTAGGGCTGTGGCAACCTCTCTTTCGGACTCAAGAGTATAAGAAATGGTGCCAAGGGCACGGACCGCTTTTGGCTCCTACCCTTGGCACCATTTCTTGTACTCTTGTGACCAGGAACTGAATCATGGACATAAGTTGAGTGGTGTCCATGGCAGATGCTGGCTCTTGTGTGGTGGAGGTGGTGGTGGCAGTTTGAGGTGTGAGGGTCGAAGGGAGAGGGTGCAATGAGGCCTTTTCCTTCTTCGCGTTCTTCGCGAGACGACTAGGGCCACTTCATCGCTGCCACTTGGTTCGCCTTTGTTCCATGGGCTGAAGGTGGCCATTCCTTTGAAATCGTAGGTCTCCTCTACAGACATGTGCATGGCCTCCGCCATGTCTTCATCTTCCTTTCTCCTTAGCTCTTCTACCTCTTTCTCGGCTCTTCTCTTTCTCTCATCTTTGACCCTCTTGGACTCCTTTTGGGCCTTCCTCGACTTAGCCCATGCCTCCCTCGTCATCATTTCTTTTGTATCCTTTTGTAGCTTTGATGGGTTTCCCTTTGTCTTTGCCTTCAGCTCTCCTTGGCCGTCGAACTGCGTCTAGTACTCTTCCTTATCACTTAGAGTCCTTTCGCTTGATTGCATTTGTTCATGGTGAGGAAATTTGTCGAGGGTCTCCCCTATTCCCTCTCCACCTTCTTCTGTGTCCTTCAAGGCCTCCTAGATGATGGCCATGAGGATTCCACCAAACCTGATTGTGGACACTTTGGAGGAGGACTTCTTTTGAGCTAATCTTGCTATGGAGATCGGGGACTCTTCTCCTGCCACCATTCTACCAATAGTCAAAGCTTTCGATGATCTTTCAATAGTTTTGCACATGAAGGCGTTCAAATCTATTTCGTCTGGGGATCCTACTGTGATGCTCTCCAACAACGACACCTTGATTTTGTTCATAAGGGCATTATACCTTTGACTGGAGAAGAGAGTATGGACCATCTTTGCATGTAGCTTGATCTCACGATTTGGAATATCTACTAAACTTATCCCATCCATTGTGCATATAGCAGCCTTGTTCATCCTTAGCATGCTATACACGTCCCTCTTTGGGCGTCGCTCGGTCATGCTAGTTAAGCCTAGGGCCTTCTTCACCACCTCAGGGCTCAATTCCACCTCTACTTGGTGGGCTTCTTCCCCTTTCTTGATTGTCACCATGCAAGTTCCTTTTGGCATTGAAGCTCCTCAGAAACTCTGCGCATTTTTCGTAGTTGACCACTTGCCCAACCTTTTCTACGTACTTCTATCGGCTGCATTGGTCCATGAGTCATTTTATGGGTGGCTCTTCCATGATGACATCCGCTAGGTTCATGGCATGCTTGAATGTGAACTGGCTGTAGCCCCTCATTTCTATCGTCAAGTCATACTTAGCTTGCTCTTCCTCCGTGAATAGAAGCTTGCTGCCTTTATCTTGCCCTGCCATTTTAGGTTCTTGTCATATATCGTGGTTCACCATTAGTATTCCTAAGACATTTTCTTGCTAGAAAAATAAACATGAATTGATCATGCTTTTCTGGCAAGAAGAACATGCTTTAAGCAACAAAAAGAAATTCCCCTTGAGCAGTTCTATTCATTTCCAAGATCTTATGACACTTTTCCCTCATTTCACCTTTCTTCACCTTTACCCCCTCCCCCCTTGGGAATGAGATGAATCCTTCCTAGGATTGGACATGGGAGAGGCAAGACACTTGAGCACCGTAGGGTGCTATTTACTTGGGCATCAGCCAATTATAGAAATTAGGGTTGTATTCCAATTGGACATGACAATTGAGATTACGAGGGCTAATGCATACTTGGGTAATGTAAGTCAGGACATTGGTTAGAAAGTCACCCAAGTGGATGTGGCTAGCCACATGTAGCTCTTCTTCCATAAGGATACAATCAATGTAAGGATGGGCCAAGACCTGGTCGCCTAGGTGTTTGGATTGAGTGGTGGCCAAGACCCTAAATGAGATTGGTGCTACGTAAGTCAGGTCATACTCGGTTGTTTTGATGGCATGTTGTCGCTCAACATTAGTCATTATTTGGCAACCACGTTTCTCCCATTAGAGACGTAGGTTACCCCATTTTTGTAGGAACAAGGAGTTAGAGTTAGCAAGGAGAGTAAGTTCCTAAATCTCAACGGTTGCCGCAGGCCTTTGGGGCTTACAGTAGGATGTTATTAATCGTCTAATGAACACGTGCTCTTTTGAGATTTCACCATTATCGATCAACTCCTTTGAGACTTTGGGGGATGTTATGGTTACAAACTCGTATTCTTCCCAAGTGCAGGATAAGGAACGAACCTTAGAGGCAAGGGGTTCATCAAGCAAGCCAAGGTCAAGTCTTTCATAGCTCCTAGCGAATGTGGTAAAGGTGTTGTCCAAAAGCTTGATGCAAGTCACCAAGTCATCTCCTGTATTCTCAGCAAGATCCTTGGCAACCAATAGAAATGAACATCACTCATAATAGGAAGGCCTAAGACCTGTTGGTGGTTGGGGTGGAATTGCGCTAGTAGATAGTAATGGTTCAAGGGGCAGTGGACTAGGCAGTGTTGGATTCAAGGATAAATCCATAGTCTGATTTGCATGTTCAGTGCTGATTTGAGGTACTGAGGGTGGCTCTAGTGGCATGGACGGTGCATTGCTTTCCTCTTGCGCAGTCACTGGGGTGTCAAGTTCTCTAGACTTAGATGATTCTGGGATATCGAGCCGCTATTTCGATCGATATATTGGTTGGGGTTTTTTGACCGCAACTGTCATGGGTTCTATGGGTTTTGCAACTTGGGTTTCCTAGGTGTTCCTTGCCTTAGCAAGAGTGGGGCTTCCTGCGGATGGGGTGGCAGTCGATGGTCATGGTTGGACTATGCTTCTTGGATCTCTCATCTTGGGCACCCATATCTAGGTGTTGCCTTGATAGTATCCATGGACTTGCAACATATCTTTGGGAATCCATCATGGCTTGATTGCGTGTCCATGTCAATAGCATCAGATTAGTCGCTTAGGTTTCGAATGATAGCTATTGGCCCTACGAGACTGTATTTGCTTGCTATGCGTAGGCTATTTTTAGTGCCTCGACACCCATTTAAGTGTGGGCTTTGCAGCCTTGGGGATGGTCTTAGTTGGCAGTGGTTTTGTGGTCTGGGTGGGTTGTGATAACTCATGATCCCCCTCCCTAGGCTTGGTCCTAGGTGGCTCTATCAGTGGCACAATAGGCTTTGGTGGAGCCTTGTTGCCCTTGCTGAAAGCTGTCATGATTTGAATATTGCCATTGGAAATGTGAATCCGCTCTAGATTGTAGTCCACGTTGCAGTGTGCTTGCTTCTTGAAAGTGCATCCTAATAGCGATTCTTGACCTGCATCCTTCGTAATTAGCAATACATAGAAGATGACTGATAGGCTCTCAGACTCGATAGAGACTGTGACCTTGCACTTCCCTAGGAGTGCATATGACTTGCCCCCGAATGGGTTGAGTTTAGCGTTGGTGGGCTATAACTGTGGCTCACCATTGAGGGCCCAATGAGTGTAGGTCAAGACATTAAAGTCAGCTCCCTCATCGATCAAGGCATCAAAAGCGTGTGTGTGTTGGGTAGTGACTGTGATGCGCAAGTATGCTTGTGCTACTACCTCTTCATCCTCGTCCTCTAGTTCAATGATGGTGGCCACACGGACATTGATAGGGGCTTCTAGCATAGGGGGCTCATGCAATTCTAGCTTGTTGCTAGGAACACGGGAAGGGATAGGTGTAAGTCAGCTGCTTGAGCTCGTGGCCATCATACAGAGTGGTACTACGGGCTCCTTGCTTGAGACACTCATGGTTTTTGCAGACTATTTGTACACCTCCTCCTCATCTAAGAATGGGAGATCAATGGTTATTAGGACGTGCATCCAATCTCGCTCATCCTCAAGGCAAGGGATGTATTTGGTTAGGGGTCTGTGAGACTTTCTCATTGGTGCATCACCCTGAGTATGGCAAAGATGGCATCTAGGTCAACAGGGGTCGTCTTCCAAGTATCCATCTTGATCTTTACCGCTTCCGTCCGGTTCCCTAGGAACATTAGATCATTGCCCCAGTCTTCAATGACTCAAGCGTTCCTCATCCAGGGTTGTCCTAGCAGAATGTTGTAGTCCACTCCCTTCATGATAATGAAGTTCATAGAGAACTAGGTGCCTGCAATCTTCACTAGCCAATTGGCCTTACTTTCATTCCATTAGCTAGAGTGATGTTGAACATAGTGATTTTGACAGGTGGGTTTCCCCAAGCTTGGAGCACAGTATGGCAACACACTCACTCCCGCCCCGGTATCTACGATTCCCTTCCATATTGTATCTCCTAGGGCTAGGATAGGCAAAACTACATGCATCTTAGTGCCTTCCCAAAAGGCATTAACGTGTAGTGACTTCGTCACTCAAGCTGGGTATTTGCATGAGTGCATCGTGATCCTGCAAGTCAGCAGCAGCATGCTTTATCGGTTCTTCTACCCAATGTTTCAATTCCTACCATAGCGTGGGGTGTTGTTTGAGCAGGTCTCCTAAACTAAGGGTCACAGGGGTGGTCATTAAGGTTGAGAGGAGGTTGTTGGTTGTTTGTCTCTCTCCTAGGTTTGTGCTCCTTGACCACTAGTTTTGATTGACCAACTGGCTTATGGCATCTAGACTTGGCCTAGGTGGCACTGCCTGTGGCATGGGTGCGTCTTTCAACCTTGGTCATGCAGGTGAGATTGGCATGCTTATACTGGAGAGATCCTCGATCTCGTCCTCTAAGATAGGATTAGCATCCTTGAGGTGCTCCTGGGCTTCTTTTACCCACTCCTTGACCTTGGCTATTGCCTCGAGTTGGCGCCTAGGGTGGGGATACTCCCTACCTTTGCACTCCCTTTCTCCGCTGTCTTTGGAGCGGTAGTTTCTGCCTCTGCATCCATGATCTTCTTGCCGATCACTAGCGTTGTCACACCCTTATCCTTAAGAGGGACCTTTGTGTCCATCGTTTTCCTCCTTCATCGACTCTTTTTCCCTATTTGCATCTACATTGCGGGGCTTTGGCAGTGATATGCCTACTTGTTTCATTTGTGCTCTAGTCATGACATGCAGCAGGATGGGTGTGTCCCCACTGCCAAATGTATCAACCCCGAAGAGCCCCAAGGGCACTGAGGGCACGTTTTCTAGGTTAGGGGATGGTTTCCGTTTAGGGCAATCAGCAAAGAGGTGAGTGATGCCGCACTCGACACATATGAGGTCGGCCTTTTCCTCATTAGCTTGTTCTCTCTCTAGACATCGTGATGATATGTGGCCCAGGTGATCGCAAGTCCATCCAACACGAGCTTGGATCTTGGTTCAACCCTATGAATCCTCTTCCTCTACCTCTACCTAATACCATCACTGGCATTGGTTGATAGTCCATCAGTACTAGATTACCCTCTTCATCGTACGAGATGTAAGGGTTTACGTAGGCTTCGTCTTTGTTAGGCTCCTCCACATAATGGACTGGAGCATCACTCGGTGGATGGGTCACATAGGGTCCTAGTGGCCGAGGTATGCCTGTTGGGTTGATCTCCATCTTAGGATGATGGGCTTTGTATCATTTGGTGCTGGGAGTGCCAGTTGGGCTCCTCTTCCAAGGAAATTTGGCGGCTTGTTCCCCAAGTACGGTGGGTTGTACTACTGGCCATAGGGGAATCTCCTAGGCAACCTACAGTGCATGGCACCGTGACTGAATCTACCCCAGTTTTCATAACGCCTAGATCTAGGATCCTAGCACTTGGTCGGGAGGTGGTTGCCGCCACAATGCACACATTGGACATGCGGTCACGTTGGTTTCCTCACCAATTCCTCTAGTCGTGCTAGCTCCATTCTCACCTCAACGAGCTCCTGGCCTTGATCTACATTCTTCCCCCTGTCGTCCTACATGCTAGGGGTTGATCCCTCGCCTGAGGTTGTGGTCCTCTAACTGGAGTTGTCATGGTTCGAGCTTCGAAAGCTTCTCTCTCAATTGGTCATCCACCCTAATTGCTTCATCAAAGACCCTAGCTAACATGTCTCGGAGTTGCTTGCCAAAGCCTTGTAGAACTCCTCGCTGTGGATTCTGTTCATGAACGCTGTGGAGACTGCTCTTTCATTTGGTCACTCATTTGTGAGGGTTCTCTTGAAGAGGCTATGCACATGAGTGACTTAGTCTCTTATGTCCTCCTTGTCATTTTGATTGACGTTCATCAGTCGGACTATGAGGTTGTCAGAGTATCCTACTTCCAAGAATCTCTTAATGAAGAGATATTTAAATGAGTGACCAAATGAAAGAGCAGTCTCCACAGCGTTCATGAACAGAATCCACAGCGAGGGTTCTCTTGAAGAGGCTATGCACATGAGTGACTTAGTCTCTTATGTCCTCCTTGTCATTTTGATTGACGTTCATCAGTCGGACTATGAGGTTGTCAGAGTATCCTACTTCCAAGAATCTCTTAATGAAGAGATATTTTAGTTGGGCAAAGTTTTCCCACTGTGCCACATCCAAGCTGGTGTACCATGTCCTACCTTTATCACCTAAGCAGAGCCCAAATGCTTGGGAGCGTTGTGCTAGGTCCGTGAGACTGTTGGCCACACAAACTTGCTCAAACTACTTCATGAAACTGTACAGGTCACTACTAGGCTGGTACTTGTCCAACTACTTAGCTACTACAGGGATTTTTGATTGGCTCTTCGCCCCCTGAGTAATTCATAGGCCTGAGAGTAGCACAGTCGCTAGTTCTGCCGCATTCTTTTTAGCCACCGTGTTGTCCATGAGACGCTTGGTCACAAGCTCACTCAGCATGAGATCTGCCTTTAGCGCTCTCTCTCTCTCTCTCTCTCTCTCTGCATTTGATCCTGCCTTGCTTTTGCCATCCAAGTCAGCATGCATCGAACTTCATATACATTTATGTCCGCTGCAGCTTCCTAGTTCTCTGCTCTCAATTATAGGCAGCTATTCCTTGTAGCGCTTTCTTAACCGCTTTCCTCTCTTTCTCCAAGCTTGCAACTACTTCCTCTACTAGCCTACCATGGATTACTGTCCTGGTTAGCATGTCGTACTTGTGTCTTGGACCACAACTAAGAATTCACCCAAGTCTAGCTGGTCTGCGTTTACTCCTGACATCGTTTCTACTTCCTGCTCCACGAGGTTGTTGATCAGTCCTAGTAGCTCTGGTAGTGCTTTGCCCTCAATCTTGCTATCCTTTTGGTCCCACCGCCGTTTTTGAAGGTCTTATTGATGGGGCTCCAAAGCATCCGACTATGTTATGAGGTCTCCTCCTATTGGTGTGTTCCTTGAGTTATATAAGTCTGATTGCATTCTTTGTTATTGAAAATAGTCCTCAGCTTATGTACACTCAATGTTGGGTGTTCCATTGTGCATTTCCGTTGTGCATGGTGCAAAATCAGGCTTTTTGTCCTTTTCCAGTGCACTTTTGTGGAAGAAATTACTATGTGGGGTGCATTGATGAAATGATCATGCAATTCTAGCTATCCCCCTTTCGTGCCTACGACCTAATATGGCTCTATGTGCGGTCTCTGATCGCCTGGTCTCTGGTCGCTCTTGAGGATAGTACAGTGTTGTGATGTTATGAGGACACAATGTGAAAAAGTATGGAATGCATCATCATCCGACTTCTTTATTGATCTAGAGAGTCAATGTGATTTGAACCATTAATATTATGTGAGTTGCATGGATTATCCAAAAATACTAGATTTTTGGATAATTTTGGCCTATTTTTTATATTATTTATTGTAAAAAATCTGAAAAAGTTAGAAAAAAACTTCTAGATTAGGATGGTATGCAAAAATCTAGTTGCTTTTTCAGCCAATTAGGGGATTTTCACAAGAGGGACAGATTGACGAAATCATGCGCGTTGCGATTTCTGTAAATAGGCTGAAAAGTGCAGATTGAACTAAAAGAAGAAGAAGGAGTGATCTGGGAGATCCGTGTTCATGTGTCCTCGAGTTTTACCCCCCTTTCGGAGCCAATGAAGCCATCAGATTTGGGTTCCGAGCAGTAGAGAAGGAGCTATAATTTTTATGCACGTTTTGTTCTACGAAGAAGCTCCAGGAGATCTAATGCTTGGAGATTGCTTCTCAGTAGTGCGAAGATTCCAGGTTCTTTCAATACATATTGATTCAATTCATTGTGATTTGTCTTTGTAGTGTTTACCACTTGGGTATTCTCTATCTTCTCTTCCATCTCCTATCTCTACTTCCTTCTACTTCTGATCCCCGGTGGATTCGACCTTTTGACAAAAAACCCTCCGACAATGGGATCTATGCTGCTCCCTCTATGCTCTATCAAGGTTTGGGTCATAGTCAAGAGGTCAATCCTTGGGCTGCAAGTTTAGCCAACCAGGCTCCTAGATTCTATTTCTAAGTGGTATAATCATGGTTTCCTCTAGTTCCTAGCTTTGGCAAGCCAGGGTGGGTTTCCTGAGGTGTTTGGAAATGTGTCCCAATAGGTCTTAACCTGGGGGTGGTCCTACTCCTAGTTCTTCTATCTCCTACCCAATTGGTTCGATTCCCAGAATCGGACCAGTGGTCCGACTGGACGAAGAGTGGTTGGATTGGTAGTTGGGTCTGAGTCCAATGGTTGGTCCAACTATTGGACTCGACAAATGGGGATATCCAATCAGACGGTTGGTCCGATCAGACCAAAGGGCTTGGTTTGACTGTCAAAGAGTGTCTGACTGGATGGTTGGTTTGATCGAACCTAGGGTGGCAGTCTGACTCATGGAGGCAGATGATTTGATGCTCCCGGTCAGTAAGCTCCCAATCAGACGGGTCCAACTGTCCAACTTTGGGAGTCAGACCAGGACAGTATGGTCCGCGGACTGCGAACCCGGCAGTGCAACATCATGATTTTTTGGTTGATTTCTCCTAATGCTCGACATGGTGCCCTCTCATACCTTTCAGATCACATCAATGGCATATAAAGAAGATCCTTACATACCTGGATCGGTCAAAAATACCATAATCACAGCGTGTGATCTTCTGGGTGATCAATGGGTCTCTCTTTCTCTATCTCTCTTTCTCTAATGCAAAGTGAGGTCTTCCTTGCCACTCCTGGCCTCTTATCGCCCTACCTAGGTCTGCATTCACCTTTATCTTGCTCCTCTTACCAGTATTTAACCCAGGGATTCATTTTTTGCCCTTCTTTTCCCTGTTTCAACTTGTTATACAACAGTAGCAACCCTGTCGTGTGCTCACACTGTTTTAATCCTATCCTACCTAAATGTAATCAAAATCATTAGACAATATTCCTACTTCTTTAGCCTACTCATCTACATATCACAAAACCCAAAATACTTACTTGCATCAATGATTAAATACCTAAATATCCTATCTACGTCAAGCACCGATTTGGGGAAAACCCTACTTCAATGCTCGATTCGAAGTGGGCAAGCGGTCAAGGCTTGAGTCCGTTGATCCCGGCAACGGAACCAAAATGTAGAGGTAAACAATCACTAGGACCCATGGACTGTTTACTGTTTCAAGTGTTCCAAGCCGAGCACTAATGGCTACCTCTTACATAGCTCTAGCGCGCTATCTACCTCAGAGTGTAGTGAGCTTACCTCCATGCCTGATCGAGTTGCCTCCTCTCTCGACCACTCTGAGCTTACCTCCATGCTCGATCAAGTTGCCTCCTCTCCCGAGCACTCTAGTAGCTCCAGATCCAAGTGCAAGCTTCAAGCAAGCTCCATCCTAAAGCTCCACGCTCCAAGCTCCATTGCCGCGAGCAAGAGAAGAGAAGAGAAGAGAAGAGAAGAGAAGAAGAGAGGAGAAGAAGGAGAGCTTCTCCACCACAGTCCCTCACCCTCACACACTCACTCCCTCAAACTTTCACACTCCCTCTCTCAAGCACAAGCTCAAGCAAGCAAGAAGAAGAAGAAGAAGAAGAAGAAGAAGAAGAAGAGAGCTACTTTTGGCCACACACAAGAATGAGCTTCTCATTCACTTTTCAACTTTATATACAAAGCCCTAAATCCATTTTAGGTGGTCAACCCCTTATCCCCTTTTTACATGGCCGACCGTGACCTAGGCCCTTTTTCCCATTGTCCTCCTATCTTCCTAGATTCCTTCCTACCGCCCATCTACCTTTACAATTTGCATAGGTGAGAGCCCGGCGCTCTTAAAACAAATCATGGTGCACCTTGCATTCTTTTACAAAAGTATTGACTTGCGCTTTTTCTTATGTGCCTTTCTCCTTGATTTAGGACTTTTCTGCACTTCTTGTGTTTCCAGATTCTTCTTGGTGCACCTTCGTCTTCTGTCTCACTTTTGCCTTGGCCTTGTCCTCTGCTTTAGAGTTTCCCGATGTTCCGCCTTGTTCGTCTGAGGGTTAACACTTCTCATGCCCAAGTTTTTTAGTATCTTCTTCACTAAGCCCAATCAAGAAAATAGAAATACTCCAAATACTCAAAGCACTTCTAGAAATAAGAGATAGTCTCAAATACACGGGAAGGCAAACTCTTGTTAAATCCTTCCCAATGTTGTCCTTGATGAGTGACCACAAACTGACGCCTCTTTCTTTCTCCTTTGGTTAATGCAATCTTTGCCTCCTCTTGACATGAGAGTAGTTGAAACCAACAATGTCCACACTTTGGAATCTCCTCCATTATCTTGTCATTGATACTTCCTTTAACTTTTCTCCTTCATAGCATCTGTCAATGCTCTTTTGAAAATAATCTCCATTTTTCCTCCTGCTATGCAATGTGACCAGTAGAAATATGCTATTGAAGATATACATTGTGCTCAATCATTTATGATTTGAGAAAAGATGCACATTGAATCTATGCAATGCAAACAAACAAGCGATGCTACACTCAAAAGATAGATGCACAAGAAAAATTAGTGCCTAGCCTATCCACATGTGCTCGTGCGTCATGCAAAATGCAAAAAAAGTTCATTGTTTAAAATTAATCCTTGATCTCACCTCTCAACACTCAGTGAGAAAGTGTCACCATACTCTACTCCACCTACCCAAAATCTCTTTATCACTCAAAAAACGGATGGTCCTCATCAAGATGTTGACTAGGTAGCAACAACCCATTTCACAATTGGCAGCGTCCTTCACGACCCTCAACTTGACCCAACCACCTTACCCACTTAACCAGAGGCTCCTAACTTAATAATGAATATTTCCAACTCTTGTGCGTGCAAGAAATAGTGCGTGCTCAATGAAGGTGCTCTCTCAGGTGTGTGTTCAACTAAGATTTACTATAGGCTTCATGCAATGCTAGTGCTCAACGATGGTGCAAAATGTGCATCAACCCAATCCATGGCATGGAAATAAGAATAGGAGATGACCCCCAAGTGTAGTGTATCAGAAAAGTGCAACTTGAAGTGCTCGCGAACCCATAATCTCCGTGATGTGCAAGAATTTTGGCAAGAAAACTTACTTGCTTCACAATATTTGACAACTATTGACAATCTCTAGCTCCAATCTATCCAAAATTTCCAAATATTGACCAAGGCTATCAAGTTTCCACACTCATAAAATCAAACAAAATAGTAAAAACAAATCCTAAGCTAAACAAACACGGAAAATCCAACTATGGAACAACAAAACAAACAACCATGCAAACAACTAAGCTAACAAAAATAAAACCTAACTAAAGTTTTTATGGGGGTTATTAGTTTCTTAAAAAAACACTTGACATATTTAGCCCTCCCCCTACTCTGCAAACATTCATGTGTAGCTATTGTTTTCATAAAACGATGCAACATTTATGAGCCAATCAAAAATCAAATCCAATGACCTATCCACAATCTTCTCAACAAACTCAAATGGTGAATTTCTCTCAAACAGCTCCTCAGTGAATACGCAAAAGTCAACCACAAATTTCTCTTTAAAATCCACAAAATTTTTAAATCCAAAGTTCTCAAAACAACCCATACTATTAATACAAAACATCTTATCATCCACAACAATCCACATACCCCTCCCATCCCCCCAAGAGGAAACCATGACAAATCTTAGGTTTTGAAATAAGGTTTGAACCCTTTTTATGTTGCCAAAATTAAACATCCTAGAAAAAACTTTATAAACTTCTTCCAACACCACGGAATATCCAAACACACCATTATCCACAACAAATTGGAACTCATCCTGGCAAAACTCATCAAAACAAGAAACCTCTCCAAGACACCCATCCAAACAACAAGACTTCATCTCTTCAAAGACAAACAAAAGAGTCAACCTTTTCCATACCATTCTCACAAACAATGTGAGACAAAATCTCACAAGAAACTTCAACAAAATTAGGCAAGACATTTGGATCATTGTCCTCATCCAAACACCCAATTGTCTAATTCTCCTCGCAACCTTTTTCAAACTCCTTAATGTTATATCTCTCTTCCCTCAAATTTTTAATCCTTTTCAAAGCATTACTTAAATTTTCTCTCACATCCTCATCAATGTCACTCTCAGGGTCTATTGAGAAATAACAAATGATGTATGCTCTAGGAAGAGATGTCCTGAATCCCATATGCACAATGAGGGAGAATGGAATAACTCAACTTCTATAAAGCATTGTACTTGACTATGGAATGAATACAATATCATGATGCTTTGTACTTTCACTTAGTGTCTTGTCAGTGTCAGTTCATTACACAATATTGTCTTTATGAGTCCATGCTAATATATCTTTGAACCTAATTCACTTGTGCAATAGTTGGTCTATCTTTGCCTATGTCAACATGAGTCTTCTCTTCGTCTTTCATCCTCCATAGCTCCTGCCATGCTCTAGATTTGTGTTTTTTAATAGTGTCCTCAAAATCCCAATCAGAATCATCATAGACATTATCACAAACTCTAGGAGAACTCAAAGAAACCACAAGACTATCAAATGAAGTTTTCTCTTCGATATTGTTGCCTAAATCAACCAAAAAATCATCCACACAACTATCAAGAAGCATGAGGTCAGGTCTACTCAAAACAACATCAACAACACCACAAACAAAATCCTCTTTAGGGATACTCAAACCATCACCAAATAACTCACAAGACTCATCAGAGTCAACAACACCAACACCATCATAATCATAACATAAGTCAAAACCCATAATCTCATAACTCTCTTGATCAACATCTATAACCACAAACTCACTACAAAACTCATTACAAATATCAACAAACTCAAGCAACAATTTCAGACCCTCAACTTCATCAATCAATCTTACAATTTCTAAGCCCTCCCCCTCATGGTCTTCTAACAAACTCAGAAAATCCTCCTCAATTCTCTCTTCTTCTTCTCAAGATTAACTAACTCAACTTCAATAGATGACACCTCCCTATTAGAATCACTTTTTGAACTCTCATCCTCACTTTCATCTTCCTCATGAGAGCTATCACTCTATTCATCGTCTTCTTCTTCACTGTCATCCGCATTCACTAGTTCCTTCCTCGAAGACATATCAAATTTCTTTACTACTCCCCTTCGGTCATAAATTGTTATGATACCTTTTCCCCAATCTTGTATTGCTCTTGCTTTCCTAAGCCAAGGTCTACCCAGCATAAGCAGAAAAGCTCCCAACCCTGCTAGCATAACATGACAATCAATTTTCATAGACACACCATAAACCTTCACTTCCAAATTTTGAATGATACCTAAGCACCTCACTTTAGCATGATTAGCAAGCTTGATTCAAAATTTAGACCCTTCAATAATTCGAAGTCCAAAATGTTCTACACATGCCTGAGTAATCACACTAATTTGCACTCCACCATCAATATATGCTTCACCTATGTTTTGATTCTTATGCCAAGCATAAACAATAGGATAAATATTGGGCATCTCTTCAATACTCAAAATTCTCATTGTTCCTTTTTTTTAATCCTTATACTTTGGATTCACTAATTTCTTCCATTTTTCTCTCATCTTAGGGCACAACTCCATCAATTGGGCAAAATATATATAAGCTTTCATACCCATCATATCCCTTTTAAGGTCATAGTTACTCTCTCCTTCCCTCAATGGAATATCAGCAGCATGGTAGTGTTTTTTAGGCACTCTTGATTTATTTTCTTCTATCTTCTCTCTCTTCTCTCCTCTCTTAGTTTTTCTTCCTCTTTCCTCACTAGCCTTACTAGTTTCGGGTTCATCTCTCTCAGCATCTCTCCTTTTTATTGCATGCATTACATCAATAGCTTTCTTTTCCTCAACCTGATTTTCTAGAAGAATACAATTTATGGCACTTTTTCCTTTCTTCTCTTCAGTCAACCTAGAATCTTGATTTGTGGAATCATTTTTTATTTCTATCCCAAAAATATTATATTTGTTGTTAGGCAAGTTTTTAGGAAAAGAATACATATCCCCTCGTGCTCTAGGTAGATAAGGACAATTTGTGCTCACATGACCTAACTCTCCACAAGAAAAACAAGTCACCATCAGTCTTCAAAAATATACTCTTCCATTTCCCAAAATACCAAATCTCGACCAAAGGCTATCAAGTTTCCACACTCATAAAATCAAACAAAATAGCAAAAAAAAAAAATCCTAAGCTAAACAAGTTACACATAAAATCTAATTATGGAATGACAAAACAAACAACCACACAAACAACTAAGCTAACACAAATCAAACCTAACTAAAGTTTTTCTAGGGGTTTTCAATTTTCAAAAAAACACTTGACAATGTTAGTTTATTTTCACCTATGCATGTTAGATTTGTAGTCATCTATGGAGCTTTCCTTAATTTGCAATCGTATGTTGCATATTATAGCTTATGTTTTCTAGTTGGGTTTTCCAAATTTACAACTCCTCTAATGTGCAGCAGCTGAAAAGAAACAAAAGCCCAAATTTTGTTTCCATCAAGACAAAAGGGATTTCTAAAGTTCTCATTTTAGATAAATTTTATACATAGAACCATATCATTAAATAGGAGTATTTACAAGATGAATGTGAAAATTTTATATTTTATTCATGAAAAATTCATGCACTAAGGATTTTTAGATTAGACATTGCTAGTGCATGCGATAGTAAGGGTTACACATGTACTAAATCCCTTCATACTTAAATGGATCATTTGTAAATTTTGCCACAGTAAAAAATGGTTATGATAGTGTCATTTTTACATAAAGATTATGTTTGGCATGCCAGATTAGAGAACAATGGTGATACCTGCGAGCTAAAGGATACTAAAACAAAATAACTAAGTTAGTCACTCATAACCTTATAGGAGTTGGGCCACCTTTAGGTCAAATGGCAAGAAAGAAGGATCATGAGCATGTGAGGAGCCACATGCCTCCTACAAAGAAGGGAATGCCACTACAAGTATAACAAAATCTAAATGAGAAACACCTTTTGTAAATTTGACGAAGCTTCTACGTGTAAGAAATTGTGTTAGCTATCAAGCTAATTCTTGCTTTTGTTCATCCTAGTATCTGCACATCTCATGGTTTTAGTTTTTGAATACATCAGCTCCTTAGTTTGTCTTTTGTGTCTCAAATTGTCTCATCACACAACAAAAAGTATCATGTCACACTATATTAAATCAAGTCTTGTGTTTATGTTTGAATGCCTAAGTGCTAAAACTCTATTTGTAGGAACTTCGATTCTTGGTATTGGTAGCACTTAGTTAATGTGGGTGTCTCCATGTTTATCTATTGTAGTTGGTCTGCTATTAGGGGATTCAATGCACGTTATCTGGGTGCCTCCAATTCTTTGTCTAGATACCTCTACTTTTAGGACTATAATCTATTTTGAAATCTATTTGCATGTGAATCAATATCCATGCTAGTATGTGATGCATAATTAAATGCATTATTGTCTCTTAGGTCAAAACCAACAAAGAAAAGAAAAGACAACATAGTCACTAAAGTGGAAAAAATAGAAACTGAGAGAGAGCTACCTTTGCCACAATATGTGGTCCTACATTTCAAACACTTGTACCCTTTAGAAAAGGATGATGAATGAGCACTAGTATTGGATCTCAATGGTGTGCTTGTGTGCCATTTTAGGAAAAAGAGAATACTTCATGGTATATAAGGCACATGATAGAGGTTAAATGTGATTCTAGGTAGCGAGTGTCTTTCCTATTTAGAGCTACTATGTTTTTGCTCTTGTACATGGGCAATATCACAATTTATATTTGGAGTTCTGCTTATGTAGAAAAAGCACATAAACTTTTTAGAGCAACATCTCCAAATACTACTCCTAGAGTATCAATAAAAATGTTAAAGTGCATAATCAAAAGCTTGAAAACTTTTCAACCAAATTCTGTACTACTCTTGGATTGTTAGAACAATTTAAAACCTTGTAGAGTCAAAATCTTGAAAACTTTTTGACAAATTTTGTGCAAATAAGTGAATCCGTTTTAAGTGTTTGTTAGATTTTTGGTGGGAGCAAGATTTTCAATGAAAGGAACACTTTGAGAGTTGATGATTTGGAGAATAAGTGCTTAAAAGTCCAAATTCCAAAGTCAGTAGAATTTGAAAAGTCAAAGGTCTCAAAGCATGTAACGTGTAAAATCCTTACTTAGCTTTGGAATTGGTTGTATGTAGAATCTCATCCACAATATATGATCTAGTGTCAAGTGCATACATTCTTGGACAATGAGAGCTTTGATGTGTCCCACATGGCAACTTAAAATTACTTCTAGTGATCTGAAAATGTAATAATTTTACATATTATTCACATGACATATTGTAATAATTTGGCTAGTGCTTGTACACCAAAGTGTACTTTTTTTGTTGTTGCTTGCACACCAATTTGTAGTTTTTCTTGGCTCATGCTTGATTCCTACTTTCTCTTATATAAAGTGTACAATGTATGAGAGACTTTAGTATTTTAAGGTGAAGTTTATTAACACTGAGAAGTATGGCAGTTAATTTAATTTAGTATGCTATACCTAGTAGGCATGTCTTAGTCAGCAAAATGTGACAACATGTGGAATAAGAGGTAGTTAACACAAACTAATATGCTAGCTCTATGATGTTAGTTAACACTAACCTACATGGTAGTCAATATGCTATTTAACAATAACCAATATCCTAGCTAGCAATGTGATAATATGCACATTGGGGGCTAAACATGTTGATTAGCACTAACTTGTTCCTAGTGGACATGAATTAGTATGCACTTGCTAATCAACATACCATTTATTCCAATGACCTTGCATGCATGAATCAAATAAGAAAGGCAAACTATCCTATGGAAATTCCTTTAGAATACAATGGGTTGTGAGAACAAATGGCATGCAGAAATTGTGTTTGGGATTTGTTCCATTTCATCTCTACGTAATGCCTCTTAAAAACACAAACATATTTTCTCTCATTCGAAGGACAATACACATTGGTACCCTTGATAGGTTGCCCCTATAATAAGCAAATATATCATACGTATACTTTAATGCAATGCCATCTATGTTCAATTGTTCATGTGTCAAAGTCAAAGGGGGGGTCACTCATAAATATATAAGAGTATCACCTCGGTTCAAAATAATGAATTTTAAAAACACCATTTTTATACATATTTTACATACAGAAGGGTATGCGTAGATTGAATTGAAAAGGGGTGGTTTTATTTTGGAAAAATTTGCAAATGAGGGTATTCTTAAATAGGCCTTGAACGCACATGATAGAGACAATTTACATATAGTGAACCCCTTGAGGTCAAAGTTAAGGTCAAAATTCTCTTGATAATAGCTTCTAATCTATCATGTTCTCCCATGCCATGTCTTCGTGCTTAGAAGAAATGACTCATTCGAGTGCTTGTCAAACCTACATACATTTCTGCAAGTAGAATGGCCTAAAATCCTTGAATTATAAAGCAACATCATCAAACCACACCTAATGCACACTCATTATTACTCCTTATTTCTAAAAATTTCAAGTTTAGCAACACATAGACATGTTGCAAAAAAAAAAGAAGTTATGAACTTATCATATGAAATGAGAAAGTTGACAAATTTGATGAGTTGACCAACCTTCTTCACAAGCTGTGTAGAAATATGATAAGTGTCGAATGCCGATGCATAGACTACATCTCATTTTGCTCTTTAAGAACATGTTTCTTGAGAAAATATACAAAAAATACAACCACATATCTGTGAGATTTTGAATACTTTTTTTGAATTTTTATGACATTGATAGGCAATGTAATTATTGAGTATTGGATAAGACTTTAGCAAGGTAAAGGAACTCACAATTGTGTATCTCTTTGTTCCATTGCATACAATGGCATGTAGCAAGCTTTTTTAATATCATTGATATAGGTGCTTCAATTATGTGGATATGAATTGATAGATTTCATCTTACCATAGATCTAGATCATTTGGATCACTTTAAGTGAACATCTTTTCAAAAAGATAGGATTTATGCTAAAGAATGTCCTACTAAGACTAAAAATAGGGGTGCATGGACTATTATCAACTAATGACAAAGGGAAGGGAATTAAAGCAAAACATCTAGACATTACAAAAAATATTTGCATTTTTTCCGTGAATTAAAGCCTGGTATGTAGGTAAGTGAAATATCTTGATTTATAGAAGTAGAAGATTTTTGTCCGTAAAGATGGAGCCATTGATTGTAAGTAATATGTAAAATATTTATCACCGTCTAAGTTGTAGCCATATATTTGTAAGTAATATGGTTAATTCCTCATACATAATGACATGTTTGTGTTTCTCTCCAACTAAGAGGTGGATCTGAGGTACCTACTCAAAGGTATTCTAATTACAAGTTTTAAGATAAAGAATAGGATTGTATTTAGTGGATGGTTTTTTAAAAGAGATTTTGAAAAGAACATGTAAGTTCATGAAGAAAAATGGGTCATTTTATTCATGGATGCATATAAGTGGAGAAGGTTTTTTTAATATCCCTTGAATGCTAAGGATGCAATAACCCCATTAATGCACATAATATAGACTATTTCTTAGTAGCAAAAACCCAAGGGTTTCTATTAGTAAACAAAACTATTTTCTCATTATGTGAACATGGGATTTTGCTAGTTGAGTGCAATCAAGTGTTTTATCACAGGTGTGTGCAATCACATTGTGTGATTGAGACATTGAGTGCAATCAAGTGTTATCTCATAGTTGAATAGTACCTTCTTATATAATAGGAGAGTAAAATTTCCATTTTTAGGCTTCCTCATTATTTGCAAATTTTCCCATGAAAGGTTGAATCATGTCAAACATAAGTCTCATAAGTAGAAAGGCTACAATGTGTGGCTAGCTTGAATGATTATATATAGCTAGTTCTTCGATAACTTTTATCTAAGCTTAGCAGTTATATAACTAGTTTTATCCTCTACCTTAGAATTTAGTGTATGCCCAGGTAATTTAGAGTATATGTATACCCTCTATATCACATGCATTCAAGGCCTATTTATAAATATCCTTATTTATGAATTTTCCCTTAATAAAACATACAATTTTCTATTCCATCTGTAAGTAACCCTTTATATGTGACCCTTCTGTATGTAAAAATGGTATTTTAAAGATCCCTTATGTTGAACCCTCGTGATACATACATATATTTATGACTGACCTCCTTGGGAATGTATGACTTATATTTTGGGGGTTCTGGCCTCAAAATATTGAAAGAAATTTCTAGAAAAAGCCCTAATTGGTGTGTGAAATATCTATTTTTTGGTGGCATTACTAATATATATTAGAATAACACAAAAACATAGCTGCAATTGGTCTTAGAAACCACCTAGAAGAAAGATTGGCTTCTTTTAATAAAGTTATGTAATGAGACTCTTTGAAGAGGAAAGGAAAGGTAGGGAGTGATTATCATAGTAGTGGGGGGAGTGAGTAAAAAGAGTTTGATGAGAAAAGGTAGATGCAAATATGATGAGAGTGGATGGCTATCATTTTAGAGTAAAAGAGGGATGGATCAAGAGTTCCATAAAGAGAATGGATAGATTATGGTTTGGGCAATGAAGAAAAGGGAAGGACCAATTGAGAAGTAAGTAGGATGTGGAACATTATTGAGATTGAATGTTGATTATAACATTAAGTAGCATACTAGATGAAAAAGTGGGCAAATCATGAACTACTTGTGGCATGACGATGATTTGTATGTCCTAGAATCCAAAATTAGTTCTCATACCAAAATTAGGAAACTAATTCTAAGGTTGGAACTCCTTATATGAGTGAGGTATAAGAAGTCATATTAGCTAGACATGCACAAAGAAGGTGCAACTCCCTACTTTTATGGTAGATTTTTCCTTACTTGTAATAAGACCCTAAAAACAACACCTTATTCTCAAGTTTTATATTTGCAAATATGGTATAACAACCTATCTCTCATTTTACATGTAGAAATAATGGGAGTAAGATAGTTGCAGCAAAAGTTAAAGTTTAATATCCTTTATATTTTTGCAAAGGAGCTAATTGACCATTAGAAGAAGCAAAATGGTTAGAACTCAACAACATCCATTTCTCTTTGTTTGGTCCACCCTTGTTTTCTATTGTAGACATGAAGGACTAGAATTAGCTCTTATATATGGGGCTTATATTCTACATTGGTTCTCCATTCCTCAATCCATCAAGCTTTCCTAAATTCCTATGGGTGCAACAAGCTATTGCAAACATACACTGCAATTGGGCTCATACTCAATGATGAAGACCAAATAAGACAAATCAAGCATAATGTATTAGGTTTCTAGTCATCAATAGTAATGAGCATAGAAACTTTTCTCCTTTTAGTTTAAGACTTCTAAAGGACGTGAGAAAGACCACCTCACCCACCATCCTTACAAAAAAGAATCAAAAAATCCAACCCAAATATGACAATGCATCTTCAAAACCTCTAGGCATCATTTTAAGTAGCTTCTATGGTAAGCCAGACCAACTTGATGCTCCTTCCTAGAATAGAGCATTCTTATTGTTCAAAATCTCATATGTCCAAGCTCAAAAACACTTTAGATGCTCTCTATCATTCATTGAAGGATGGTTTCAATGGCTAATACTTGCTAATTGGCTATTTTTCAAACAAAAGAAAAAATAGGGAAAGCTCCCTATGCTCTAGCAAATTCTAAAAGAACATTCACCATACTTCAAAAGTTTTTTAAAAAATACACATGGGATTTGAAACAAATTTCAAGAATATTCCAACTTCCTTATATATGCTAGGATAAATGTTCATGCATATATGACATAGATTCACCAATTTGTTTTCTCTATACCCAGACATGCATCATATATATGATGCACTCTTCATGCATCATGTATAAGATGCATATATGTTTTGTATGGATGAAAGATTCACCAGTTTAAGAGTTTCAATCGAAAAGAGTTCCATTTGAAGATGTTAAAATCATCCATGCTTGGATAGATTTCCTTTTTCCGTTTTGTGTTTGACAACATTATTGATCCAACAGGTAACTTTGAATACAATGGGGAATTTCCTATATGAAGGGAATAAGAACTCCAACATGAAACCTAGAAACCTCATACAAAATTCGTTGGCATAAACCTATATTCCCTTCTTTTCTTTCTTTGTGTGTACAATATAACCTTTTGGAATATGACCATGTTAGCTTGTGAATCACATTTTACCTCCAACTCATCCTCTTAATCCTATCTTGGTTTTTCATCCTCTATATCTTCAGCTACCATAGTCACCCATCACCTTTGAACATCATGTTTGAGTGGACTTCTAGCAAGCTCTCTTTAGGTGCATGCATGCCTAAATGCAATAAAGAGACATAGCAATTGTTAGGGTGAAGAGCATTTAATAACGAGACATTAAAGTGCACTATGTGGCACATTCTTTCCATTGAAAGTTTCTACACAAAAGCTATTTTATTCTTCCCCCTATCATTCTTAGGTCTTATTATACTTGACATTTGTACGAGAAAACTTAATACTTGAAGAGATTTAAATCTAAATTTATGCTTTTATCCTAGCTTTAGGTTTGTGATGTTCCTTTGATACCCATCAATAGTTTATAAATGTAGTATTGCATTTTGTAAAATAATACATTATAACCACATTCTACCATTAGTTGGATTAAAAAAAGTTGTGACCATTTAAAAACAATTCATGAAAGCATTGTGTACTCATATTAAACACCACATAAAACCTCTTTATCATGAAACATGGTGTTTGTGAGATTTGAAGCATGGAGTACCTTTTGCTTGAAAAACTAAGTCCAATCCAATCATGCTCAACTCAAGATGCACATCAAATCAAGTTAATCTTGCCCATGTTTTAAGTATTTGGGAGCATGTTTTTTGAACGTGACATATCTATCGAAGGAATCACATGGCACATCGATGATGCTAATTTGTGTGAACCTTTTTTTTACGTTTAATAGTTTAAATTATAAGTCGTTTTATTTGTCGAATGATAATACTACATAAGCTAACATTAGTCATTTCAATTATTTATTGATACTAATAAGAATGTGGTGTTTCACTAAACAAAATCAATGTGTCTATAGTGAAGCTTCCCTAAAAGTCTATGCAATGTTATTTTATACGGGGCTCTCAAGTCACAATGTATCACATCCTTCAAGAGATCACACTTTCACTTATGTGGAATCAAGTTTTTATTACTACTCTTGCTATATCACGACATAGAATGACAAAATCTTTGGCATTTGAATCAAGCATGGGAAAAGCTTAAGAGCAACTACCATGATTGTACAAGGATGAAAACTTCATGTTATCATTCACATTGAGACTAGTGGTATTGGTATAAATATATGAAACCAAACAAATAATCTCAACATGTTGAGTAAATATCATGAGATGTGCCACATGCTCACTCGACAAATATTCTTATTGAATATTATTAATCGAAGGAATTTCAAGTTGATAAATATGGTGAAAATGGGTGCATTCTCATATTCTTCATAGCGCACAAGCCACAAATTTAGGTTTTTGGCAATATAAGTCTCAAAAGCATAGTTGTAGGTTAGCTAGATATTCCTTTTACATAGGAGATACATTTGGTTGAGAGGAAATACTTGAAGATTACAATGATCACTATAAACTTTGAAGATAAGGAAAGAGGCTATGCTATCTTTGATGGCATGTAGACAAACAAAATGTTCTTGCTCATAAAAATGAAGTTGTCTCTCCTTATGATCAAGCCTTCTACTTTCATAAGCTACAACCCTATGGTCTTGATATGGAACAATCTCAATGCTCCTTCCATAAAACATCAAGATAAGTGTATACTCTTTTTGAGAAAGTAGTACAATATCTCTTCCACAAGCATTGCCACGAATTGAAAGCTCCTTTGAAAACCTAAGGGGCATCAAGATAGGGGTTGAAGCAAGAAGACATTTTGGCTCATTTTGGGCTCATTGAAGTTTATGTTGGTGGCAAGATTCCAAAAGAACATTTCATTCCTCAATTGGCAAGCAAGAGCATGGTTATATGTGCGTGCTCATTTATGAAGCCCTAATGGAAAGAAGAAAGACTGAGGAAACCACTTGATGAAGTTGTCTTTGTTGGGACACCATGGTTTCCACATGCATACACCACAACATAGTTGCTCATACTTGTTGCATTTAATTCTCAACTCTTTACTTACCTAAATTTGAAGTGTAGAGCCTTACTTTGCTTCCAAAGCCTTCTGTGTACCTTGAGGCTTGATGATAGCAAAAGATATCAAACTTCAACCAACTCTTTGTACATAGACTTGCACAAGAATTACCTCACAACACAACACACATGCTCTTTGCAAGCAAGCATATGATGCTTAAGCGTCCTCATTTTCTAGAATTTCAAGGCCATTGATGTTCACTTTAGTCATGTGTACCCTCTAGCACTCATAGCGAGTTTGAGAGGTTAATCATCGCAAATTTCTGCTTTCCACATTGATAGAGATATGGGTCCCTTTTAATGATTGCGTAAGGATCTCTTCTTCATACTTGGATGCTAAATTCTACTTATAGTTCATGTCTATGCCCTGGTTCTTGAGAAAAATGTGCACAATCAAGAGTAGAGTTTCACATCTCTTCGTTTGAATGCATAGGTATACAATAAATTGAGCTAGGGCACTAAGACAATGCCAACTTACAACCTCAACATGGTCCATCCTAGGGTGGAATAGCATGGATCACAAGTGATAGTTCATAGGGAGCTAAAGCTCTACTAGAATCTTGAATAGGCCAAGTTAAGTGGGAAGTATTACGAAGTTCATAGGGAGCTAAAGCTCTACTAGAACCTTGAATAGGCTAAGTTAAGTGTGAAGTATTACCAGCTGGCAAGCGCTCCCCATGTTATGTATCTTCACAAAAGTCGCCATGAGGAACTCTCATGGAAAATGGCACTAGAGGAAGTGGGTAGAATTGGCCTCAGATACTCGGCTCGGTTAAGGAAGATGTTTTTTAATGTATAGTTGGCTGAAAAGAGATTCACAAGTGGGCCCGGACAAAAAGCATACGAGGAATTGGCAATGGATATATAAAACCGCCCGTAGAACCCTTCTCTCTCTCTCTCTCTCTCTCTCTCTCTCTCTCATTTTGTGTACCATACCAAAAGAAGGGTTTGGATCGTGAGGAGTGATGGTGAGAAGATGCCATGTCCCCATTTCTCCTCACAGCACGATTTCACTAAGCGCCCATGAAAGGAGAGACTAGGGACCTCCTTTTCGAGATCCGACATGATCTTTGCGTGCAAGCGAGAGCGATTCACCTTTCTTGGGTTGCCTCCTTTTCTGGATCCGTGCTAAAGTAGCTTCTCTCTTTGATGCTTGAAAGAACAACCATGCCCCTTAAACCTTTCTTGGATCGTGTCTCCCTTCTTGGAGTAAAGAACAACCACACGTTGAGACTTTCATTAACTCTTCATCTACTTAGCCTTTCCTCTTGTGCTACCTTCACTCATCCTCTCACACATGGTCTGCTTTATGTGTTTTATACTAAGAGAAAGTGCCTTACAGTGGACATGCTCCTATTTTACCAAAGATGTTTAAGCTCTACAGTAGACATGCTTCTATTGCAAACATGTGTAAGCCGAGTACATGACCTAATGTAGACATGCTCTTACCATAGGAAATGTTTTGAAATGCATCCGCTCCTTCTTTTATTATGTTGAACCCTCTTCCTCTCAGGAGGAAAGGTTCCTTGCTTCACTTGTTTAGGTTGGAAGAAGTGCCTCCTAGTAAACATGCTCTCATCTTTCTAATTGCCACATTACTCCAAAAATCATTATTTTCATTCCATTTGAAGCATCAAACGTGATGGTTACTTTGTGGATATAGCTAATTTTAAGTTCCAAGAAGTAGTAGTATAAGAGGCTTGCCATATATTTTAAAATCCAAGTAGTGGTTGTATATGAGACATACTATATCTTTTGGATAAAAGAACCAGTCCTAAGAATATTAGTCATCATGTCAATGGACCTTCAATACGTATATTTCCGAGTCATGTCTATGTGATGAAGGGGAAAAGATAATATGTAAGAGGACTATGTTCAATTCATTCAACACAAATTTGTAAACATGATAGCTTACTTTTGGCATATTGTTAACACCATCATAACATATTGAAAAACAACTAGAGTTCTAGTGGAAGGGATGCGTGTACAAGACTATGCAAAAGTACCTCATGGAGGCTATTGACTAAGATATATCCTTCTAAAATATCTAAACCATAATAAAAACAACTGGTTGATAAATGCTTGAGCTTTCGCTTTAGAAAAAATTGGTATTTTGACAATGTCTAAACACATTTAGCCATATGTACTTTTGATCACATCTTTACTTCTCTAACAGAACATACAAAATTTTGGAACAAAGTAAAAGCTTATTTTGTTAAATTTATATGTTAATCATCTACAAATTAGAGATTTCTTAGATCCATGCCCAACACAAAGATCATGCTAACCTTCTTCATGCACTCACTTACATATAATACAAAAATGTTGCAATATGTCACAAACTACAACAAGATTAGAATATAGAAAACCACACATAAGGATCGCAAATAGTAGCAACCACATGGAATTTATTTGGCATATGTTGACTAATTCACATGCCAATTAGAATTTTCCAAGAGAAAAATATAAGTGTTCCATTTATATTAGAGCCTAGTCATAATTTGGATGTGCAATCCAAAAAAGTCTACCCATAATCTTTACCATCATGGTGCAACTCCATTGATGATCAACTAAGATGCCACGTTTCTTTAAATCAACACATGTTCTCGAGGAGTCCACCTTATAGAACATGTAAGGTACCACATGAGTTCAAAAGAAGGATATTATATACAGTAACATTTACATGATTATAATTACAGAATGGGTTTTCTAATTAGAATTTGAAACAAATCCGTAAGTTTAGTAAAGTAAAAGGACATTTTTAAATATCCTTTGAATACATGCTATAGAGATTATTTCTTATAGTAGGTAGACCCCACGGGCACGTGCTATTGCCACATAGCTTGATTTTGAGCTTTGATAGACAAATGATGCAAATATAATACAGGAATATTGTAGCTAACAAATCATGAAATGTGAGTATGCACCCTTAACATGACTTGGAACTTTCTTGTCTTTTATGAATGTTTGGAGTGTATATAGTCCTAATTGGAACATGAACATTGAGCTTAATCGTTCACAATGACAATTGCCTTTTCTTTTCTTATGACTAATAATAAGGGTGAAAAATAAGGGACTCTATGTTTTGTTATTATAAATATGTTTTGTTCATCAAAGTTTGAGTTTAGAGAATGGGAATAAATATTTCTAAAAACAACCTTGATTTTGAGTACTCTAACATGAAAAATTTGGCCAAATTCTCCATTTTAATAAGGCTCATTTTTTGAGCTTTTAAGGCCAAAAATTTAGCTCTATTGCCAAGAAAATTCCAAGGATTAGAGATTGGGATAATTTTTTTTCTAATTTTTACCCTGTTCCTAAGTTATATTTTGGTAGCAAAATAGTGCATAACATAACCTGCGTGTGCTTGAAAGCCTTCATTCATTGTTCTTCTTAGTTTTAAGAAGAACATGTAGAGTGGTGGTGCCTATCTTAATTTCCATCGAAGCCATTTAAAGCGTTAACCCATGTTGAAGTTCCTTGATACATGGAAGTCCCCCATGTAGTTGACCTACACAAATAAGTGCCATTCTGACAATGGCTAGTAAAGTAGATTGTTGATGTGCATGAAATAGAAGGCTCAACAACATAATCACACCATGGACCTCAATTGCTTAGTTGCTACAAAGGACTATGATGTGGATATGGGGAAAGTTAAGTCAGTGTTGCATCAATACCTACAAGTGTTGTCTGATAAGAGGAAGGCTCATCTAATTGAAGGCAAAACAAAGGTCAAGAAAGCTCTTTTTAGCTTTTCCCTTAGTAAGCTCAAGTAAAGATACAAAGAAATATGGGTTGCAAGGGTATACTTCTTCCTCATGGGGCATAGCCCCTTTTGAGGATGATATAGCTAGTAGCTAGTTTGAGTTTGTGGGTCATGGATTGTATTTTGCATTGGCTTCTTCATAATAGGAGTATGATTTGATTTAGGCATCTAAAGCCAACTATGTATACAATATACCTTGGTCTTCTCATTTTTCCCATGATGGCACTCACATGCATTAGTGCCCCATGTGGATCACTTTACATGGCCTTCCTAATGTTGAGATATCGAGCTCCACTCATGATATGCCAGGGTGACCGTTGTGCACTTATGTCACTGACGTGTCAGTCAGATGCGGTTGGCACACCGCCCATGAATAATAGCTACATGACAGCTATCCTTATCTACTCTAGTTCGTGGCTCAGTTAGTATGCCACCTTAGTCAGTTGAGTTTGGTTTGAGACCCATATATAGGGTTCTTCTATTTCTTTGTATGAGTCTTCTTTTTGGCTTACACAACTAAGAAGAGGAAAACAGTTTTCAGCCTCCACCTTTGTGTGTATTCCCCCATTGTGCAAGCAAGAAAGCTACAAGTGAGACTCCTTCCTTCTCTCCCACAATCTTGACATGGTATCAGAGCCTTGTTCGTGGTAAGGAGCTCAAGAAAGCAAGCCAAGCTCGCGGTGTTCTGGTAAGAGGAGCAGTGTTGCTTTCATTTTCTGTTTTGCGAGTAGATCTCTGTAGGTAGCACAGCCGGAAATTGCAAGAGTGCATTGTCTCAGGTTGAGACACCCTTCGTGGTGAAGTAAGAGGGTAGTATATGTTGCGGGATAAGGGCTTTAGCCCTTGGCGGCCCTGTTTTTTTGATTTGAGGCCATTTCGGGGCCTATTTTGGAGGCGAAAGTTTTCAGTACGCACTCAGGAAAAGGCCATGTTTTATGTTGTGCGACCACTGTTCTACAGGTCGGTGAAAAGTTACCACAGAAATTGCATCGTATGCTTGTGTGAAGAGACATTGGGAGTTACAAAATCATCCTTGGTTCCTGTTTATGCAAAATCGTCACTAGGAAGTGACTGTGTGGTCAAATACCACTTTCGCCAGTTTTGCAGATTTGCCCTTGTGAGGGTGAAGCTGTGTTTTTTGCAGTGATAGAATTTTTTGCAGTGTTCTTTAATGGCGTCTGATTCTCTTTCACAGATTGTCACTGAAAAGCTTGACAAGAACAACTTCCAAGCATGGAAGTTTAGAATGACGAATTTCCTTATGGGAAAAGGATATTGGGAATTTGTTGCAGGAAATGAAGAAGAATCAGTTCTTCCTGATGTTCCCAATCAAAAACAAATGCATGTATTTAAAGCATGGCATGAGAGAGCCAGGAAAGTTATGTACTGGCTGTCTATTGTCAAGATTGTGGGAGAGAAGGAAGGAGTCTCGCTTGAAGCTTTCTTGCTTGCACAATGGGGGAAGACACACAAGGGTGGAGGCTGAAAACAGTTTTCCTCTTCTTAGTTGTGTAAGCCAAAAGAACTCAAGTACAAAGAAATAGAAGAACCCTATATATGGGTCTCAAAACCAAACTCAACTAACTAAGGTGGCATACTAACTGAGCCACGAACTAGAGTAGATAAGGATAGCTATCATGTAGCTATTATTCATGGGCGGTGTACCAACCGCGTCTGCAACTGACAAGTCGGTGACATAAATACACAACGGTCACCCTGGCATATCATGAGTGGAGCTCATATCTCAACACTCCCCCTCGAGCTCAATCCCAATTCCTGCACACCAAGCAGGTCTCTGAACTTGCGCAGCTTCTCTGCGCCCAATGCCTTTGTGAATATGTCAGCTACCTGATCCTCTGTGCTGACATAAACTAGATCAATAAGACCTAGTAAAACCCTCTCTCGCACATAGTGATAATGCACCTCAATGTGCTTTGTTCTAGCATGATAGACTGGGTTATTTTCCAAGTGTATACTACTCATGTTGTCACAATAAATGACAACTGGTCCATCTGTAGACTGATGCATATCATAAAGTAGCTTATGCAACCAAGCTACCTCACATGCAGCCATTGCTGCACCCCTGTACTCAGCCTCTGTGCTCGACAAGGCAACTGTAGGCTGTTTCTTGCTGCTCCAAGTGACTGCAGCACTCCCAAAAGAGAACACATATCCACTGGTAGATCGTCTATCAGAAATACTACCAGCCCAATCAGCATCAGTGTATCCATGCAACTGTATCTGAACCCCAGTCTCATAAAATAGTCCATACTGCAATGTGGACTTCACATACCTGAGTATGCGTCTAGCCGCATCCAAATGTGGTTTCCTTGGAGCCTGCATAAACTGACTTGCCAATCCAACAGCAGAGCTCAAATCTGGCCTGGTAATAGTCATATAAATCAAACTTTCTACTATGCGTCTGTACATAGTTGGGTCTTCTAGAAGCTCACCTGCATCTGTGCTCAGCTTCACATTCTGCTCCAAAGGAACTGAAATAGGCTTACAGCCTGTCATCCCATATTTGGACAGCATGTCCAATCCATACTGCCTCTGCAAGAGCTGAATCCCACTTGGTGATCTAATCACCTCAATGCCCAAGAAATAACGCAGCTCTCCCAAATCCTTCATCTCAAACTTTTGCTTCAATAGCATTTTCACATGAAGAATATCTTCATCACTGTCACCTGTCATAATCAAATCATCAACATAAATGACAAGTAGCATAATACCTTTCTCTGTTTTTCTCACATAAAGTGAAAAATCTGCCTTGGAAATCTGAAATCCAATAGTGACAAGATACTGTCCTATCTTGTCAGACCATGCTCTAGGTGCTTGCTTCAAGCCATACAAGGCTTTCTTCAACCTACAAACAAACTCAGGATAAACAGCATGCACATAACCTGGTGGCTGCTCCATATAGACCTCTTCTTGCAAATCACCATGCAAGAAGGCATTCTTTACATCCATCTGATGTAAAGACCATCCCTTTGATGCAGCCATAGCAATGACTGCTCTTACGGTTTCCATCCTTGCAACCGGACTGAATGTTTCTTCATAGTCAATGCCATGTGTTTGTGCATACCCCTTGACTACTAATCTTGCCTTGTATTTGTTCACAGAACCATCTGCATTGTGCTTCACCTTATAAACCCACTTACAGCCAATTGCATTTTTACCTTTAGGAAAAGGTACCAATTCCCATGTAGTATTTGCTTCCAAGGCATCCATTTCTTCATCCATGGCTTTCTCCCATTTTTCTTTTCCCATGGCTTGCTCAAAAGAAGTGGGTTCTGGTTCCTGTATCACTTTGACCATATATGCATAGTGAATGGCTGTAAATCCATCATATTTCAGCCTATCCACAGGATACCTAACTCTAGTAGACCTGTGCAAAGTAGGTTCACTCCCAGGTGCTCTCAAAACATCCCTGGTCTTCCTTACTCCAGGTGTAACAATAGAAGGAATACCCAACTCATCATCAATGCTCTGTTCTGAGCCACTGGATTCACCATCCACATAAGAGTGACCTGCATTCACATCAAACATGGGCTGATCTACCTTCTCTTTTCCTTTTCATGATACCTGCATACCACTATCTGCATTGCTTTGAGAAGATTCTCCTGATCTCAATCTGCCTGTCCATGGCGAAGAATGTGAACCACTGCTAGAGGACGCTCCAGGTCCACTAATATTTTGTGACTGCTGCTGTGAATTCTGTGCAGCATTACCATTTTGTGCATCTACATCATCAATCACATTTACTGGTTTATACCAGCTACTCATCTCATCAAAAACAACATCTCTGCTCACTGTAAACTTACGAGTAGAAGGGTTATAGCATCTATACCCTTTTTGCTGCAGAGAGTAACCAATAAAGATGCACTTTTCAGCTTTTGGATCCAACTTGGATCTCAACTCATCTGGCACATGTACATAGGCAATGCAACCAAAAATTTTCAAATGAGAAATATCTGGTTTCCTACCAGTATACCTCTCCTCTAGAGTCATTCCATGTATTGCTGCAGTGGGAGTCCTGTTCATTATGTAGACTGCTGTAGCAACTGCTTCAGCCCAATAAAAATCTAGCAAGTCTTTTTCATTGAGCATGGCACGAGATACCTCTCCAATATGCCTGTTTTTCCTTTCTGCAATTCCATTTTGTTGTGGGGTATAACTGCATGAATATTGCTGCTTTATGCCATGCTCCTGCAAGAACTTTGCAAACTCATTTGAGAGGTACTCTCCCCCTCCATCTGACCTTAGGCATTTTATTTGCAGACCTGTTTCTTTTTCAGCCATAGCTTTAAGGGTTTTGAAATACCCAAAAACTTCACTTTTCTTTTTCATAAAATACACCCAAACTTTTCTGCTATAGTCATAAATAAAAGTGACAAAATAATGACAGCCTCCAAGAGATGCAGCTTTAGTAGTCCACACATCAGAGTGGATTAATTCCAATAGCTTCTCACTCTCTTGAACATGTCTAGGAAATGGTTTCCTTGCCTGTTTTCCAAACTGACAGGCTTCACATACCTTATGCATTTCTGCAACCTTGAATTTTGGCAATCCTGCAACAATATTTTGGGCTTACATTGATTTAAGTCACTGTACATTAACATGACCAATGCGTTTATGCCAGATATCAATATCTGCAACTACACCAGTCCCATGTGCAAACATTGCTGCACTCAATTCAGACATGTCTGCATCCAACGTAAACATTCTGCCCTTCTTCTTTCCTTTTGCTATCAAGCGACCTTTATTTTTCATATCCTCAACAAAGCATCCATGAGGATTAAATCTGGCCTGCAAGCCCTGCTCAACCATTTGACCGACAGAAACCAGATTCTTGGTGATATTCGGGACATGAAATACATCGGATAGGTATTTCTTTTTCCCATCCTGCATAGACAAGGGAATTTTTCCAATCTGCACAATAGGATGTGCAGTATCATCACCAGTCTCCACAAATCCTGGTTTTTCCATTTTCCTTGCATCCTTCATCCATTCTGCATGACCTGTCATGTGGTTTGATGCACCTGAGTCAACATACCATACATCATTGCTTTCTTCTGCACTTGTCACAGAATTGTTCATGTGCTACACCATGAACAAATGCTCATTTCTGTCATCACCCTGTCTGCTAGAAGATGCATAATTTCCTTGTTGCAGTTTTCCATTCATGATGTCATTCTGCTTTTTATAGCAGTCTTTAGCCATATGACCCATTTTACCACAGTAGTAGCATTCAACATTACTGTTTGCATTTTGACCTCTTTGCCATCCACCACGACCTCTTTGGCTCCCCCTGCCTCTAGAGTTACCACGTCCTCCTCCATAGGACTAGTTTTCTTGAGTTTGCTGCATATTCTGATTTCTACCACGGCCTCCAAATCGGCCTCCTCTACCTCTGCCTCTACCTCTTCCAGCATTTGAGTAGAAGACAGCTTCTTTTGAAGTTCCTCCTGAAGAAGATGCACCACCATTTCTTTGCTCCTCAGAAATTAGAAGAGCAATCAGCTCCTCAAAATCAGGAAATCTTTCACGAACTGAAATGGATGTCCGAAACTGTGCATAATCCTTTCCTAGACCATTCAAGGTCACAGAAACTAAATCATCATCTTCCACTGGCGACCCGATGGAAGCAAGTGCATATGCAATCTTCTTCACTTTCATGTGGTAGTCATTGATGCTCATATTTTCTCTTTGCACATTATGCAACTCTTGCTTGAGCTGCATTTTCCTGGCTTGCGTATTTGTGCTATACATTTTTGACAAAGTATCCCATGCCTCCTTTGGCGTACTTGCATCCTGAATATGCACAATCATAGAGTCTGAAATGCTGATAGACAGCCAGTACATAACTTTCCTGGCTCTCTCATGCCATGTTTTAAATGCCTGCATTTGCTGTTGATTGGGAACATCAGGAAGAACTGGTTCTTCTTCATTTCCTGCAACAAATTCCCAATATCCTTTTCCCATAAGGAAATTCGTCATTCTAAACATCCATGCTTGGAAGTTGTTCTTGTCAAGCTTTTCAGTGACAATCTATGAAAGAGAATCAGATGCCATTACAAAACACTGCAAAAAATTATGTCACTGCAAAAAACACAGCTTCACCCTCACAAGGGAAAATCTGCAAAACTGGCGAAAGTGGTATTTGACCACACAGTCACTTCCTAGTGACAATTTTGCATCAACAGGCAACAGGGATGATTCTGTAACTCCCAATGTCTTTGCGCACAAGCATACGATGCAATTTCTACAGTAACTTTTCACTGACCTGTAGAACAGTGGCTGCACAGCATAAAACTGGGCCTTTTTCTGAGTGCGTGCAGAGAACTTCCGCCTCCAAAAGAGGCCCCGAAATGGCCTCAAATAAAAAAAACAAGATCGCCATGGGCTAAAGCCCTCTCCCGCAGCATATACTGCCCTCTTGCTTCACCGCGAAGGGTGTCTCAACCTGAGACAATACACTCCTGCACTTTCCGGTTGTGCTACCTGCAGAGATCTGCTCCCAAAACAGAAAATGAAAGCAACACTGCTCCTCTTACCAGAACACCGCGAGCTTGGCTTGCTTTCTTGAGCTCCTTACCACGAACAAGACTTTGATACCATGTCAAGATTGTGGGAGAGAAGGAAGGAGTCTCGCTTGAAGCTTTCTTGCTTGCACAATGGGGGAAGACACACAAGGGTGGAGGCTGAAAACAGTTTTCCTCTTCTTAGTTGTGTAAGCCAAAAGAACTCAAGTACAAAGAAATAGAAGAACCCTATATATGGGTCTCAAAACCAAACTCAACTAACTAAGGTGGCATACTAACTGAGCCACGAACTAGAGTAGATAAGGATAGCTATCATGTAGCTATTATTCATGGGCGGTGTACCAACCGCGTCTGCAACTGACAAGTCGGTGACATAAATACACAACGGTCACCCTGGCGTATCATGAGTGGAGCTCGATATCTCAACATCTATCAGTATTTCAGACTCTATGATTGTGCATATTCAGGATGCAAGTACGCCAAAGGAGGCATGGGATACTTTGTCAAAAATGTATAGCACAAATACGTAAGCCGGGAAAATGCAGCTCAAGCAAGAGTTGCATAATGTGCAAAGAGAAAGTATAAGCATCAATGACTACCACATGAAGGTGAAGAAGATTGCAGATGCACTCGCTTCCATTGGGTTGCCAGTGGAAGATGATGATTTAGTTTCTGTGACCTTGAATGGTCTAGGAAAGGATTATGCACAGTTCTGAACATCCATTTCCGTCCATGAAAGATTTCCTGATTTTGAGGAGTTGATTGCTCTTCTAATTTCTGAGGAGCAGAGAAATGGTGGTGCATCTTCTTCAGGAGGAACTTCAAAAGAAGCTGTCTTCTACTCAAATGCTGGAAGAGGTAGAGGCAGAGGTAGAGGAGGCCGATTTGGAGGCCGTGGTAGAAATCAGAATATGCAGCAAACTCAAGAAAACCAGTCCTATGGAGGAGGACGTGGTAACTCTAGAGGCAGGGGGAGCCAAAGAGGTCGTGGTAGATGGCAAAGAGACCAAAACACAAACAGTAATGTTGAATGCTAATACTGTGGTAAAATGGGTCATATGGCTAAAGACTGCTATAGAATGACATCATGAATGGGAAATTGCAACAAGGGAATTATGCATCTTCTAGTAGACAGGGTGATGACAGAAATGAGCATTTGTTTATGGTGCAGCACATGAACAATTTTGTGACAAGTGCAGAAGAAAGCAACAATGTATGGTATGTTGACTCAGGTGCATCAAAACCACATGACAGGTCATGCAGAATGGATGGAGGATGCAAGGAAAATGGAAAAACCAGGATTTGTGGATACTGGTGATGATACTGCACATCCTATTGTGCAGATTGGAAAAATTCCTTTGTCTATGCAGGATGGGAAAAAGAAATACCTGTCCGATGTATTTCATGTACCGAATATCACTAAGAATCTGGTTTCTATTGGTCAAATGGTTGAGCAGGGCTTGCAGGTCAGATTTAATCCTCATGGATGCTTTGTTGAGGATATGAAAAATAAAGGTCGCTTGATAGCAAAAGGAAAGAAGAAGGGCAGAATGTTTACGTTGGATGCAGACATGTCTGAATTGAGTGCAACAATGTTTGCACATGGGACCGGTGTAGTTGTAGATATTGATATCTGGCATAAACGCATTGGTCATGTTAATGTACAACGACTTAAATCAATGCAGGCCCAAAATATTGTTGTAGGATTGCCTAAATTCAAGGTTGTAGAAATGCATAAGGTATGTGAAGCCTGCCAATTTGGAAAACAGGTAAGGAAACCATTTCCTAGACATGTTCAAGAGAGTGAGAAGCCATTGGAATTAATCCACTCTGATGTGTGGACTACTAAAGCTGCATCTCTTGGAGGCTGTCATTATTTTGTTACTTTTATTGATGACTATAGCAGAAAATTTTGGGTGTATTTTATGAAAAAGAAAAGTGAAATTTTTGGGCATTTCAAAACTCTCAAAGCTATGGTTGAAAAAGAAACAGGCCTGCAAATAAAATGCCTAAGGTCAGATGGAGGGGGAGAGTATCTCTCAAATGAGTTTGCAAGGTTCTTGCAGGAGCATGGCATAAAGTAGCAATATTCATGTAGTCATACCCCACAACAAAATGGAATTGCAGAAAGGAAAAACAGGCATATTGGAGAGGTATCTCGTGCCATGCTCAACGAAAAAGACTTGCCAGATTTTTACTAGGCTGAAGCAGTTGCTACAGCAGTCTACATAATGAACACGACTCCCACTGCAGCAATACATGGGATGACTCCAGAGGAGAGGTATATTGGTAGGAAACCAGATATTTCTCATTTGAAGATTTTTGGTTGCATTGCCTATGTTCATGTGCCAGATGAGTTGAGATCCAAGTTGGATCCAAAAGCTGAGAAGTGCATCTTTATTGGTTATTCTCTGCAGCAAAAAGGGTATAGATGCTATAACCCTTCTACTCGTAAGTTTATAGTGAGCAGAGATGTTGTTTTTGATGAGATGAGTAGCTAGTATAAACCAGTAAATGTGATTGATAATGTAGATGCACAAAATGGTAATGCTGCACAGAATTCACAGCAGCAGTCACAAGATATCAGTGGACCTGGAGCGTCCTCTGGCAGTGGTTCATATTCTTCGCCATGGACAGGCAGATTGAGATCAGGAGAATCTTCTCAAGGCAATGCAGATAGTGGTATGCAGGTGTCACGAAAAGGAAAAGAGAAGGTAGATCAGCCCATGTTTGATGTGAATGCAGGTCACTCGTATGTGGATGGTGAATCCAATGGCTCAGAACAGAGCATTGATGATGAGTTGGGTATTTCTTCTATTGTTACACCCGGAGTAAGGAAGACCAAGGATGTTTTCAGAGCACCTAGGAGTGAACCTACTTTGCGCAGGTCTACCAGAGCTAGGTATCCTGTGGATAGGCTGAAATATGATGGATTTACAGCCATTCACTATGCATATATGGTCAAAGTGATACAGGAACCAGAACCCACTTCTTTTGAGCAAGCCATGGGAAAAGAAAAATGGGAGAAAGCCATGGATGCCTTGGAAGCAAATACTACATGGGAGTTGGTATCTTTGCCTAAAGGTAAAAATGCAATTGGCTGTAAGTGGGTTTATAAGGTGAAGCACAATGCAGATGGTTCTGTGAACAAATACAAGGCAAGATTAGTAGTCAAGGGGTATGCACAAACATATGGCATTGACTATGAAGAAACATTCAGTCCGGTTGCAAGGATGGCAATCGTAAGAGCAGTCATTGCTATGGCTACATCAAAGGGATGGTCTTTACATCCGATGGATGTAAAGAATGCCTTCTTGCATGGTGACTTGCAAGAAGAGGTCTATATGGAGAAGCCACCAGGTTATGTGCATGCTGTTCATCCTGAGTTTGTTTGCAGGTTGAAGAAAGCTTTGTATGGCTTGAAGCAAGCACCTAGAGCATGGTCTGACAAGATAGGACAGTATCTTGTCACTATTGGCTTTCAGATTTCCAAGGCAGATTTCTCACTTTATGTGAGAAAAACAGAGAAAGGTATTATGCTACTTGTCATTTATGTTGATGATTTGATTATGACAGGTGACAGTGATGAAGATATCCTTCATGTGAAAATGCTATTGAAGCAGAAGTTTGAGATGAAGGATTTGGGAGAGCTGCGTTATTTCTTGGGCATTAAGGTGATTAGATCACCAAGTGGGATACAGCTCTTGCAGAGGTAGTATGGATTGGACATGCTGTCCAAATATGGGATGACAGGCTGTAAGCCTATTTCAGTTCCTTTGGAGCAGAATGTGAAGCTGAGCGTAGATGAAGGTGAGCTTCTGGAAGATCCTGCTATGTAGAGACGCATAGTAGGAAGCTTGATTTATATGACTATTACCAGGCCAGATTTGAGCTATGCTGTTGGATTGGTAAGTCAGTTTATGCAGGCTCCAAGGAAACCGCATTTGGATGCGGCTAGACGCATACTCAGGTATGTAAAGTCCACATTGCAGTATGGACTATTTTATGAGACTGGGGTTCAGATACAGCTGCATGGATACAATGATGCTGATTGGGTTGGTAGTATTTCTGATAGACGATCTACCAGTGGATATGTGTTCTCTTTTGGGAGTGCCGCAGTCACTTGGAGCAGCAAGAAACAGCCTACAGTTGCCTTGTCGAGCACAGAGGTCGAGTACAGGGGTGCAGCAATGGCTGCATGTGAGGTAGCTTGGTTGCATAAGCTACTTTATGATATGCATCAGCCTACAGATGTGCCAGTTGTCATTTATTGTGACAACATGAGTAGTATAGACTTGGCAAATAACCCAGTCTATCATGCTAGAACAAAGCACATTGACGTGCATTATCACTATGTGCGGGAGAGGGTTTTACTAGGTCTTATTGATCTAGTTTATGTCAGCATAGAGGATCAGGTAGCTGACATATTCACGAAGGCATTGTGCGCAGAGAAGTTGCGCAAGTTCAGAGACCTGCTTGGTGTGCAGGAATTGTGATTGAGCTCGAGGGGGAGTGTTGAGATATCGAGCTCCACTCATGATATGCCAGGGTGACCGTTGTGCACTTATGTCACCGACGTGTCAGTCAGATGCGGTTGGTACACCGCCCATGAATAATAGCTACATGACAGCTATCCTTATCTACTCTAGTTTGTGGCTCGGTTAGTATGCCACCTTAGTTAGTTGAGTTTGGTTTGAGACCCATATATAGGGTTCTTCTATTTCTTTGTATGAGTCTTCTTTTTGGCTTACACAACTAAGAAGAGGAAAACAGTTTTCAGCCTCCACCTTTGTGTGTATTCCCCCATTGTGCAAGCAAGAAAGCTACAAGTGAGACTCCTTCCTTCTCTCCCATAATCTTGACACCTAATTGAATGTATTTAGAAATTGCCTCTGTAGTTGAAGTATAAGGTATTATATGTGCCTTTTCTTCTAATGGTGTTAGTAGACTTGATAAGAGAGCATGAATCTTATGGATTTGAAGGGCTAATCTTCTTGACTTCTTAGAGGTCGATGATGCTAATAGGCATGAAATCATAGTGGAAGTTAAATTTTCTTACTTTACTAACTCTTTGTTACTTTCTCATCATGAGATGGGCCATTGTGCCAATACATGTCCTTTAAGGCTTGATGTAAAAAATGATAAGATTGTGGAGGGTAGTGCAACCAAGAGATTGAATGAAAAAAGGAAAGGGTAAATGTAGCTATGACAAAGATCTCTCCAAATCCCAAACCAACACCCATTTCCATTGCAAGAAAGAAGAAGAAAGAAAGAAATAGGATGGACATCCAATTGAATTAGAAGAATTTGCAACACAAGAAGGGCAAGGAAATTTGTCAAGCCTATTGACAAAAGGAAACAAGCAAAATGTAAACTCTCTCTTAGGAAACTCACTTGATTGCCAGTAGTTAATCAAATCATCTTTGCTTCACTTGATGGGGAGGATGCAGATCTTGATTTTGCCAATGGATAAGCTATCTAGGAGGATTTCTTTCCTCACTTGCAACGTTAGTTGTTTTTTTCTTAGAGAAGAGAAATGTTATGTATAGAAAAATCCTAGAATGTAGGGAGCTAGACTTCTTGGCACTCTAGCCAATAAAGCTCAACCCCAAAAACATATTGGAATGTAGATTCTAGTCTTCTCTATTTGTAGATATGCATGAAAGGGGTAGAGGAAACACAACGGTTCTAATCAAAGAAAGTTTTCACACCCATGTGAGATGGAAATATGATGCTGGAAATCTATTTGCTACCTCCTTCATGATTGACATGAAAATAGTGGTTCTAACCTTGGTGACACCACTAATGTATCAATAAGCCATAGCAAGAAAATGAAATTCCCTTGAAATAGGGCCACATTTGAGGTCACCTTTCTTATGGGTGATTGGGATATGACTGACATGAAGGGTAACAAGTCACATGGGGAATCTCTTATTATCTATGATGAGAGGCAAAACTGGGGTATTCTCTATGACACCCATGATTTGGTGGGTCTAAGAACAATTGTTGGCAATCATGGTGATTAACATTTCACTTGGAATAACTAGCAATATAGAGACTCATGGTAGCCTACACGACCTTGATAGGATCTACATCAACCAAGGTGGTTGGAGACCAATGATAACTTTTAGAACCAATCTATAATTTTATATTATAGATTATGTGGCAAAATTTCTAATGTAAATGTTAGAAAGTGAGGTCAATTATTGTGATTTAAACTTCCACAAAGTGTAGTTTGTACCATCTAACTTGCCTTTGCTAAACGTTGGTGGACGGATCCTCAATGCTTGAATTGTTGGTATAGTAGCAATACCACACCTAATGTGCAAGCACCACTATTTGATGTAGCAAATGACATTTCTCCTCTTCGCTATATTGAAGCCCTTGCCTCTCATAGCCCCCTGGGCTCTAATACCATGTAGAAATTACATGGCATAATGGACAGAATCTAAGCAAGGAGTAGAGAATATGTAGCACATATTAGCATAATAGAAATTGCTTTAATTTCAAACAAACTAATACAAAGATGGCTCTATCCACCTATGCACTTCGACTGTGAAACTTAGATGGTGATCCAGATGGATGATAAGTGAAGAGCTTAAGGGTAGTTGGAAGAACTCTGACTAGGTGAAACATAGATTGATGATGGATTTGGAGGGATGTTCCTTTTATAGCCTAGAAAGGTAGTCTGGTTGGTTTGTCTGACCATATTATGAACCTTTTCTAGTCGGACAAGGAATATTCTAGGAAATTTTTCCTAGTCGACCATGGAATATTTTAAGAAATATTCCATTTACTGCTTGATGCATTGTGCCTTGAGTTGCTACGAACATAACAACTCTATTTAGCCTAAAGGTTAGATCCACAAAGGTCACCTTTTGCCATCTAGTCACATAGACCTTATCTGACATACAAGTCGAGACCCAACCATCGTGCTTACACATGGCTTCTCCTCATAATTGGGACATTACAACTTAGAGCACCATTGATCATTGGTGGCACCTTATGAGGGTGGGAAATTGAGCATATCTAATAAGAATGAATATAAATATCATTCTTATGTGTAGTAACTTTAAACTCCATAGTCTACTTACTATCTTCTCTTCTACCTTAGCTTTTGAGAGAATCAAAGTGTGTGAAGGAGGCAGCTTCATTGATTGAATGTGAGAGGAGAAGTGATCCTCTACTCCTCCTCTTTATCTCTCTTCTTGCTAATCGGAGATGAAAGCTCAAAGCATAGAGCTTAGACATGAAAACATAAACCTTGGAGACATCAAAACTATGAGCCATTGGAGGATATTGGATGTCATGCAAGGATTAAGACGGAATTGAGTCCAAACATCCCATTATAATCAAGGGAGTAATAGGTTTGGTGAATTCTAGCCTTTCATCTTAGGTTTAGTAGATAGGTAGCTTCCTTAGGAATAAGAAGTGATTGGTAGACTGGTAGATTCACATTAGTGTATTTAGACTACATTAGTAGAAAGGTTACTAGGTTATTTTAGGCTAGTAGATATGTTAGTAAGTTCGGTTAGATTTTTAGGGTATGCTAGTAGGCTAGATTAGTATGTTAGCGTACTATATTAATATGTAGATTATTATGTTAGATTGTGTTTAGGTTTAATGTTAGTATAGCTTAGTAGGCTAGTTTAAGGTAGAAATTAGTAAACTAGTAAGTCTAGTAGGTTACTAGGCTAGTAAGTAGGCTATTTTTGGCTAGAAGGATAGTAGGTTAGTAGAGTATTTAGTATAGTAGGCTAGTAGGGTGTTTAGATTAGTAGATTGTTGGGATCTAAAATGGGCATGACACTGGCTCTAGGGATCTAGCCGTGGGCCTCCTATGCTCACCAAACCACACTCACAATCTAAATATACAATTGCAATGCACCTAGGAATTGCTATACACTACTCTACACAGATCATGTGTTTGTATCAATTTGTAGTCAAACGTTTTGGCCCATCCCAACTCCAATAGAGAGAGTATCCCACACATTTAGGTAATCAAAACCTCAATACACATACATAAAAAGCTCCCCCCAGCAGAGTGCTATGGCTCCTATAGCTCTCCTACACCCTGGGGATTGGCCCTAAGATGATGCGTCGTCTCCAACATAAAAGATGAGCATATAGAGTTCTCTCATAATATAAACATGATGATCCAGGAGACAGTATATATTCCTCACTTAGTTAGTTTTCCAAGATATCATACTATCCTACAGCAAAGAGAATTTTACACTCTCAACGTTGGTCATCACCTAAATATACAATTGCAATGCACCTAGGAATTTGTCTTCTGATACTATATTTAGATTGCATATACAAGTGCATGACACTTATGCTAAAAAAAATTAACTAAAAACCTATCAATATGAAGTACACAAACAATCTTTTCATGATTTCTTTCTACTAACGTCGTGCTGCATTGGTAATGAACAACACAGAGCTAACCCATGCACTAAACCCCTTAAAAATTATATAAAACATGGCCTATATGCTAAGATATGCAAATAAATTAGCAACTTAATCAAATATATTTTCATTTCAATTCCACACCCCCTACCATTTACATTTTGGTTGCTTGCACTGATGTAGGGAGAATTTGTGTCAAATTTCCATAGAAACAAGCCCTAAATATGCACTTTAACATATAAATGGAAGTAAATTGAAGTAAAACCTCATGCTTTAACTTCATTACACAGTCACAATTTTCTCATTTTTGGTGTTTTTAAATGTGTAAAACTCATTTTTTCTTTATTTTTTCCCTTCATTTGGCTCTTTTTCATAAAAAAATTCATTTATTTCAACATAAATGATTGATTTTTTAAACTTTTCTAATTTGTATGACTTGTATGAAGTGTGATCCATTAGTATACTCATTTTCATGCCATGTGAACACCATTTGGTCCCTGAAACCCAAGAACAACACCATTTTTAATTAAATCCCGTGTTTTGAGTTTTGTGATTTTATTATTTTTTAATGTGTGAAGATAAATGACTGAATTCTGAAATTGCAAACATCAAAAAATATATTTCAACCCTTTCTAATCATCTTTCCATCATATGCATGAAAGATTCATCATAAAAATTAAATAATAGTCGCTTACTCTAAAATCCTCATATTTTGAAAAAGTGGAGTTGTTGATGCTATTTTTTGGCTGTTGATGCATCCAAATCACTCGATATACATGACATTATGCTTCAGAACCATCATCCATTCCAACTTCATCAAATCAGCCCCTTCCTCCCCCCCTCTCTCTCTCTTACACAACCATATGAACAAGGAACAAAGAGGGGAGAGAAACACGAGAGAGAAATATTGAAATTGGATCTTTTCATTCTCAACACGTGTGGTCTGTGTTGAGACTTCAAGATCAACTGCTCATATGTATGTGTGTGTGACCGACATTACCTACAGCTGTGTCCAGTTGTACTCATGTGTGGGACATTAAATAAGTTGGTGTTGACCTAACCACAGCTAGTCATGGTTAGTGGTAACCTAGTTGTACGATCTCTTTCATGTTAGTAGAGATTTGGATAATGAAGATGAATGAGATGAGCTGACTGCTCACTTTTTGGCTCCACTCTGTCTCTCTTATCTTTAAACATGGTATCAGAGCCAACATGAATGGGCTCTTTGGAGCATGGTATTGAAGGAGTCAAGATCTGGAGCTTGAAGATAAGAGTATCTATTGAAGAAGAAAGGCTACCATTGTTCTTGTCAAGGTATGCATCATGGTTTATGCTTTGTGCTTGTGCAAGAGCTTGTTGTGGCTTGTTTGGGAGCTTCATAAGGCTTCATTGAGCACCTGTGAGTGGGGAATTTAACTTTGAACTAAGCATGCATGAACCGAGCGGAGATAGAAACTGAGCATGCAAAGACTGAGCATAGCAGTAAAAAGAGCAACATGAAGAGAGGTGATAGAATTCAACCACTATAGAACCAAAATCACACCTCTTATCTACTCTAATTGTTTATTGAAAACTCTCAAACCTTACTTACAACACCACGACTTGAAGCGACAAAAAAAACACTCCATGCATGCTCAAATTTGATAATTAAACCATATGATAGAGATTAAAAGACTCGAGGTTATCAAAATTTTCAAACCAACCCATACAATACTCATACTCTTGGCACAATACTCATTGCCTTAACACAATACTCATACTCTTGGCACAATACTCATTGCCTTAACACAACACCAAAAGCTCAATACACTTCAATCCTCTCTTCTCCACACTCATCATCTACAAAACAACATCTCACTCTTCTCCCCTTGTTGGTTTTTGTCTTGATTGTATCATAGGAGGCACCCTTGCTCATCTCCCTTGCAACTTCCTCCGCATAACATTGTAGTACACTACAATAAGAATTTTATAAATCACATTTCATTAACATTTGAAAGCACATGGCAAAAAATCACACACAAAAGCATACCATCCTAGAATGCATATAATGTCCTAAATAAGTCAATAGTAGTAACCTTGACAAACCATGACAAAACACAAGTCAATAGTAGTAACCATACTAATCAAAAGGGCAGCCATATGCATCATCCATTGGCTCAATCTCTGAAATCTCCTCGTCTAAGTTGGACTGATATCTAGTACCTATAGAAGGTCCCTCTACCAAAGGTTGTAGAATGCGATCAACAATGTCATGATCACTATCAAAAGAATAACAGGGGTGGCTATTAACCTCAATTCGAGATGGTAGAAAAATGAAGGAAAAAGTGGAAAAAGGATGGAAAAAGAGTTTATCCATATTGGGTTATGCACTTTTTAAAACTAATGTGGTAAATATATAAAGAGATAGTAAGGCATAGAGGCGGCCCCTAAAGCTAACCTGAGGCAAAAAGTGCAATTTTAAATGAAAGGCACCTCAAAAAACTCTAAAAACTCTTGTAAAAGAGCGCTAGGCTCCCTCCTGTGCCATTTGTAAAAGAATAGACGGATATAGACTTAGGGCATGAAGCAAGAAGAGGGAATTAGAAAAAGGGACCTTGCCACATTGTTGGTTTTTGTAAAAAGGGATGGGCGCCCATGGGATTTTAGGGTTTTGTATATAAATTTGAAAAGTGAATGAGAAGCTCATTCTTTGGTGTGTGGCTAACAAGAGTCCTCTCTTCTTCTCTTCTTCTCTTCACCTTGCTTGTGTGTGTGCTCTTGAGAGAGGGAGTGAGTGAGTGTGTGGGAGTGAGGGATCAAGAGGGTGAAGCTCTTCACTATCTCCTCTTGTCTCTTCTTCTCTCTTCTCTTCTCTTCTCTTTTCTCGCATGCACAGCTATGGTGGATGGAGCTTGGAGATGGAGGAGGCTTGAGGATACTTGAGCTAGCATCTAGGATCGTGGAGCTACTGGCATGTGCGAGAGAGGAGGCAACTCATTTCGGCATCAAGGTAAGCTCACTACACCTCAAGAGGATCGACGGTGCATCGGCTAGGTGAGAGATAGCCATGAGAGCTTGCTTGAAACGCTTGAAACAATAAGCGGTCCGTGGGTCTTGATAGTTGAGCGTGAGATCCCACTACATTTTGGTTCTGTTGTCAGGACCAACGGATTCAAGCTTGAGCACTTGTGCACCTCATATTGAGCATCAAAGTAAGGGATTCATCCCTAAAATGGAGCTTGAGATAGGTAGGAAGTTTGGGTTTTTTGATCTTCAAAACAAGTAAGTATTTTGGGTTATTTTGTTGATTTGATGATTGGAAAAGATGAAGAAATCATTTCAATTTTTTGCCTTCGATCTTTGTTGCATTTAGTGTAGGATAGGATTAGGAAATCGGATCGAAAAAGCGTAGGGTGGCCAGGACAATCCAGAATAGGAGAAAGACGAGAAAACAACGACCTCCTTACCATGCTAGTGACCACCCCTGTGACGTTGAGCGTGGGAGACCTACTTAGGTAGAATTCCACCCTATGGCAAGACCTAAAGTAGTGGGTTGAAGGATCACGAGAGCAAGCTGCTGCAGGCCTGCAGGACCATGATGCAGAGACACAAATACTGAGTCTGATGTTGCACCATGTGCCTAATTCCTTGCATGTTAATGCTTTCTGGGAAGGCATCGAGATGCATGTGGTCTTATCTATCTTAGCCCTAGGCGACACAACGAGAAAGGGGATTGTAGATATAGGAACGGGGGTTAGTGTACTGAGCCACGCAGTGCTTTAGACTTGGGAAAACCTGCCTGTTGAGACCGCCAGGTTCAATGTCACACTAGCAAATGGTATGAGAGTGACACCGTTTGGGGTACTTAAAAACTGGCTAGTGAAAATTGTAGGCGCCCAGTTCTCGGTTGACTTTATAGTCATGAAGGGAATGGACTACGATATCCTATTGGATCCGCAATGCTAGAGTCATCGAAGATTGGGGTAACGGCTTAATCTTCCTTGGCAATAGAATGGAAGCTATGAGGGTAGAGATGGACACTTGGAAGACCGCACCAATTGACTTGGATGCCATCTCCGCGATACTTAAAGGTAATGCTCAATTCAATAAGTCCTATGGGCCCTTGACCAAGTATATCCCATGCCCGGAGGATGAGTGAGATTGGATGCATGTCATCGCTACGATTGATTTGCCATTCTCGGATCATGAGGCATATGAGCAAGCCATTAGGACAGTTGGCAAGTCAAAAGACACACCCTCTGTACTAGTCTGCATGATGGCAGGAACCCTTTGTGGGTGACCTAAACCTGTCACATTCCAAGTGCCAAATAACAAGAGGTAACTCCAAGAGATTCTGGAGTATTTGAGTGGCAAGCTAGCTGGCAATCCAATAGCAAACTTCAAGCCACTCCAAGATCAGTCAAACAAACCAAGGTGGCAATGGACCAAGGCGCATGACTTAAACCTCATGTACAATTGGGCCCTAGTCCCTAATTAGAGACAAGAGATATACCAAAACCTAGGGGATGATGAGCAGTCGGACGAAGTTGACTCCAATGACGAGTACGAAAATTGTCGTTCTTTCAGTGATGAAAGTGAGGGTGAGATAGACACGGTGGAATACGACACTGAGGGATGAGAAATAGAATAGATATGAGCGGACTCCAAGCCACAGAAAAAGAGTGTCTTTAAGATAGAGCGAGGGGTCATGTGCATGGATTGTGACCGCGGTTGGTTGGAATACATAGGAGCCATAGATTTCGAACAAGAAGGCCTAACCCAACTAGGTATGATACCAGTGCTTAGAATAGAGTCACCCTCTGAGTTGCGACCACTAGGAGAAACCACCTCTTCTAGCAAAAACGGCGAGTTCGATTCTGAGTCGGAAGTAAGCTCAGATAGCGACCTAGAAATACCTAGACCATCCAAGACTAGATGCACCAAGGGGGACCTACCCGTCCGCCTAAGGCACAGACGGTTGAAGGAAGAAAGGGAAAAATAGCCTAGGGACATGCAAATGAAAGAGCAAAGAAAGCCGTAGGATCTCCCGAAGAGATTTACAAAATTCAAGAAGGGTGACAGGGTAGTAATCCTATTGGGTGCCAAACTCCAAGGGAAAATGAGTGAACCCATCGATAGACCGGAGGGAAGGGGAGACACCTCGACTTGTCTTTATTACCGATGACTTGACTGAGAAAGAGAAGACGAGTTTTTTTGCTCTCTTGTGAGAGTATATAGACATGTTCGCTTGGTCCTCAGAAGAGCTTAAGGGGGTAGATCTGATTGTAGTGACTCATAACATACCCATGACACTAGACGCAATGCCGATCAAGCAACGACTATACCCGATGAATCCAAAACATGCTCATGCAGTCAAAGAGGAGATTGACAAGCTGATGAGAGCTTGAAGCATGATCAAGCCAAGATGGGTTCCTAAAGCCCTCTTGCACGCGTAAGGCTACTATGAGGGAAATGCTTGGATATGGATCCCTAAGGCCCAAATGGCCCAAGGCACTACTCACATGCCGCCCTCAAGCTTGATTACCCTCAGCCCCATAGAACCTCAGAACAAGAAGCCGCAGCACTTCCAGGACTCGCCTCCTACAAGCTCACCCACGCATAAGGCCAGAAGAGTTGAGCAATCCTATCGGCCCAAACCACAAACACCTTTACACACTTCAACCCCTGCTAGTGCCAATAAGACTTGCCAAACCCAATTCGAGTGTAGCAGCCCGTCCGTAGCAGCTACTACTCCGACGCTCATCTATGAGGCTCAACCACCGCTTCATGGGAAACTGCCACCATTTGCCACCAAGCCTTCTAGCCCAATCAAACCCCAGCCACCTGCAAGCCTTAAACCCTCCTACGAGTGGAAATCATTCTTAACTCTGGCTGCAGACCTAGCTGAAAACACAGGGGATGATGCTATTTCTTATCTTAGATGCTTAGATGCCACGTTCATGTCACTGGTTCTAAGTTATGACCGTTTGGACTTAGGCCTGTTGGAAGAGCCTTTAGCAATTGAAGTTCACACGATGCCTTGTTCCTGGGAAACATTTGAATTCGCATTTGTCAAAACACTCCACTCAGCACTGCCGAGTTGCTATGCACTGAGATATCAAGAGAACAATCCATCAAGCAGTGCCTCATTACGTCCTACGATAAGCACGTGACTTTTTCCATTACTGACAAAGAAGTCGAGGAGTTGAAAGCATTAGTTGACACCGAATCCCCATTTTTACGAAACTAGTATACTCTACGATTGCAGTGGAAACTCGAAGGATGTAAAATCATGACCAACGTTGAGCAACGCCGCACAATCAAGACATCGGAATATGACCCAACCTATGTCACACCCACCTCATATAGAGTGTTAACCACTCTTTGTGGCCAACCCATGGAAGAGCACGTCAAAGGACACCCATATCTTGATTGTCTCCTGACCGAAGAAGAGCTACACATCGCTAGCCATGTTGATTCTGGTGATTTCCTAATGGATGTCCTCACTAACATTACACATGTAGTACTTGACCCTTCGATCTGGACCGCAAGGCTTAGTTGGAGTATAACCTATAATTCTATACTTGGCTCATGGCACAAGTAACCCTTATATCTGAATGGTGAATGCCCTTGACCTCCTAACCTTCAATCCTAGGAAGGATTCCTCTCAATCTGGAAGGGGAGGGGGTAAGGTGAATCAAATTAAAGCCAATCAAGATCAAGCAAACACATAAACATATAAGAAACTGGTGATGTAGGAGGAATGTCACAAAAGCTTTGAAATAAAAGGCAAAAAGTCTGAAGGGAAGAATCTATGTTAGATCTTAATGCTTTCATTCAACAAACAAAAAGTCTTTCTCTTCAGCAAATTATTATTTTTAAAAGCACTAATGGGAATTATGGTTCATGACAGGAATGAAAGATGTCGCAACAAGACCATGCCCACCGACCCCCCTTCATGAAAGAGGAGAGGACCCAGTATGGCATCTCCTTGGCAAGCCGTGCCTACAACCAACTAAAATTTTGAACCATCCATAACATCGAGGAAGTAGTGGCCAAGGAGGAAGCAACCAAGAGGGTCATAGAGCAATGCAACCTCACTAAGTACCTCGAGAAGCTCACACAAGAGCATGACCATAAAAAGTGTGTGGAATTCCTCAAAACTTACAACCTAGATTAGGAATGTGGAACTATAATAGTGGGAAGAGGGGAGAAGGCCAAACAGGTATAGGTACCCTTGAACCTAGCCTTGGTGGAGAAGGCACTAGGGTTAGAGCCTAAGGTGGAGAAGAAGTAGAAAAGAGATGTCTATGCCATGATTAAGATGAGGAGGGAAGAGGTGTGTTGAGTGTTGAAATGACTTGTTTTTTGGCTGATTTTTGTTGTTTTTGAGAGCTGAATGGTTGATTTTATGAGATGATTGATTGATTTGGAAGTGGTTTGAGAGTGTTTTGGATGATATTGATTGGGTTTTGGAAGTTCATGATGTTTGTTAGTGGTTCTGTGATGTTCTGATAGGTTCTGATTGGTTCTGTATACCTTCTGTTTTGTTCTGTTTTGGCCTGTTTTGTTTTGATTGTCTTCTGAAAGGAGGGATGGAGTATTGATTGATGAAGATTGAGATATTGTGAAAGTTTATTGAATGGTTTGTGAGAGTTTGGAATGATTTGAGAATGAATTATGTGGTTTTGATAACCTTCTGTAGGTCTTCTGTAGAGCTCTGTCTCTGTTTCTGTTCTGTTCTGTACTGTAGCTGTTCTGGTACTGTTCTGTAGACTGTTCTGTATGCTTCTGTATATGTTCTGATGGATGAGAGTGTAGCTTGGGAAAGTTTTCTAGCCTTGGAAAGAGGTGAATACAAGTGCAAAAGAGCTGAAAGAAGTGGAAGAAGTAGCTACTAAAGACTCAGGTGAAGACTAGAGTGAAGTGACAGTAGTGAGCTATGAAAGGACACTGTAGTGGCTTTGGTGACCCTTCATATCAGACATACCTCTTGGGAGGAGTATCTACGACCTAAGAGGGATTATTGAGAGTGATTTTGAGAGATTTTAGTGAGGATATGATGTATTATTGATGGAGAGAGAGAGAGAGAGAGTCAGAGATAGCCAATTCTACTGAAATAGAGTGATTGTATATGAGAGATTGAGAGAGAAGACTATGAAGATATTGAAGATGAATACTATGTGATGTATTTCCATTCAAAGATGGTGTATTCCTTTGCTTTCTTTGTTCCATTGACGGATTTTGTGAAGATATTGAAGAATATGGTTGATTCTATCAAAACCGTGGGAGATCTACATGATGCTGCATGAAGATTTGTTGTGTCTGGTGTTCTTTTCTTCATTGTGATCATATGAAACATGATAAACAAGCTTTTTGATGTTACAAGATAGATTTTCTTGCAAGAGAATTCCCTTTTCCTTGGTGTTCCTCTTGGGGCTCCATGTTTTTGGTGCGCAGCCAGGGAAACTTTCCATCAACAAGCACCAGAAGAGGCTGAAAATGAAGGAAATGGCATTGCCAAGAAGAGAAGAATTCAATGGATGCTTGTAAAGTTCCTTCTTCCACTGAAGAGTTGGAATTTCTCATAATCAAAGCCACTTTCCACAAGAAGTTCATCCCACAATGGCGGAAACACATCACCATCATGATGCATGCTCTATGAGGTGGACAGTTTCCTCTTCCTATTGAAGCAGCAGAAACTTGCATCTTGGTGGCAAACTATTTGGGAACAAACTGAAGAGCAGAAACAGAGAGAATGACCATCCATGGAAGATTTGGCATTCATTGAGAAGTTTCCAGACAACATCAAGTGGGAGATTGTGAAGAAGCTTCAGGAGTCTTGGTCTGTAGAGGTTCACAGGGACATGAAGGAAAAGAGTTGGAATTTGTTCGTGGACACTCAACAGCAAGATACATGGGATGCTTGGTGTACTGATAATCTTCTGTTTGTTCAATTAGCAACCCACTGGAAGTTGGTAGACAGAGTGTTTTTCACAACATACACTGTTGAAACCATCAGAAGCTGGCATTACTATGATGATGGCACCACCACAATGCTCAGACGTATGCATTTTGACACCTTCCGAACTGAATACCTTCCCCTGTGTAGTGGCATGAAAGCAGAATTCAGGGACGTTGAAAAGAAAGAAGTAGAAGAAATGTTGGCAAGAGAATCCTCCAGAGACTGAAGCCTTCTGTTAACCCTCTGTGGAGCACTAACAACCTAGTGGAGCCAACCCCCTGATGAATGACGCAATAAAGAGGCAAGTGTTAGAACGAGTCCAGAGGTACGTGAGAAGAGAGAAAGCAAAAATCAAGGTTGAGAACGAGCTAGCAGCAGAAGCCGCCTTTGACGCCCTTGCGGAACTCTTTACAGAAGTCCCAATGGCACATCAAGCCCTTCCTCCTGCTGGAGGTCCACTTCCAAGCCAGATCCGTCCTGGAAATATTGATGACAAGCCAGCAAATGTAGTCCCATTGCCAGTTTTTAAGGGAGAGTACAATGAAGACCCCGATCTTCATGTAGCAGAGTTTATGGTAGAATGTGTGGCTAACAATGCCAGAACCCCTGAGCATTGGTTAGCAATATTCCCCGCCACTTTCAAGGGCGCGGCGTTTCAGTGGTATGAGAGACAAGCAACATGAACTTTTGGCACATGGGACGACCTGAAGTTGGCCTTCCTCACTAAATTCAGGCATGAAGGTTTTGAAGAGCGGATGCGAGAGGAATTTATGAACCTAAGTCAATCCTCTGGAGAAAGAGTAGAAGCTTATGTCTCACGAATGGAATCCATCCTGAAGAGATGGACTAACCATAATCTAGATGATGGCATTCAAAAAGGGGTGTTTCTCAGGGGATTACAACCAGAAGTCCGTAAGTTTGTGGAGCTACAAAGACCAGCCACACTACAAGCTGCAACGGAAGGTGCAAGACTGTACGATGAAGTGGAAGCTCGATTAGCAATGAATACAGGAAGAGGAGTCCTACCTCCTCAGATGCCAGGAATGATGCATCCACCAAATGCAGTTCCAGGGACTGTTTCCTACCCTTACCAACAGATGCCCCCGGTATCACAGTACAGTGCACCAAATCCACAGTGGCCACAATCCATGCCTCAAATGATGGTTCAGCCACAACAACAATGGTCCCAACCAATTTCCTCAATACCAAATCAGCAGCAACAGTGGAATCCTACCAACTGGAGGCAACAGCCAACAGTTCAAACAGGAGCTCTGAATCAGAACCAGAATAGAGATCCCTCTGTACCAGCCCAACCCGTTTATGCAGTGATTACAGAGACTCCTCAAAACCCTCCTGCCAGTGCCTTAGGAGGAGAAAGCTTGAAGGACTACTTATCCAACTCAGTTGCAAACATCAAAAAGGAGTTGATGGATGTGATTACAGAGCAGCTACAGACGTTGAAAGTGAATACCGCGAGCATATCCAACATTGCAGGAGCAGGAAAAGATGTGATGCGGTCAAACACTTGGTGTGGTAAGTGTCATCAAGCAGGCCATTTAGCCACTGAATGTACACGAAAACCAACCATCCCTAGAGCCTTCTGTTCTTACTGTTTGCGGAAGAACCATACAGAGGACATTTGCTCTCTGAGGGAGATGCATGATAGGAGAAGGAAGGAAGAAGACACAAGATTTAACTTGTTGGAATCCAAAATGACAACACAAGATATTGGACCCAAGCCTAGAGAGTTTGGTCCTAATTTCGGACCCAGAAGATTTCCTTCCCAAAGTTACAGAGGAAGACAGTCTGGCGGTGGTCAGAGATCAGAAGTGGAATGTTACAGATGTGGAGAAAAGGGACATATCTCACTAAATTGTCCAAATCCCAGAAGGTTAGTGGATTACAAGCCCTTGTGCAGTCGATGCAAAGGAGAAGGCCACACTGCAAAAGACTGTCCAAGCCCAGCTCAAGTGAAACACAGTGCTACTGATAGTCTGGCCAAGGCCCAAGAGCCTACCTCCAATTTGGTGGAATTGGAAGTTGCTGCCATCACGCGTGCAAAGCAGCAGGAACCACTTATCCAGAAAGAAAATAACCCTCCTGTCAGAACAGTGAAGTTCAATCTTCCACCAGAAGAACAGAACAGAACAGAGCCTAACAGTGCCGTACAGAGCCCTACAGTGCCACAGGGAGTTACAGAGACAGGACCAGGAGACAGAAGAGGAGGCAGTGCCACAAGTGGCAGAAGAAGTTCCTGTAATTCCTCTGTTAGAAGAAATAGGGAAAATGAAAATGGGTGTTGCCCCATTCCCTAACCGGTTAGAGAAGCCAGTGGATCCTATTAAGGAATACGATCTAGTTAGAGATCTAGATACCTTTAGACCAAACCTCACATTTCGACAATTATTGATGTTGTCTCCCAGTTGCCGGAAAAGGTTCAAAAGTATACTGACAAGAAGACGTGGTTTAAGGATTGCTCCCTCAACAGTGACAAAGTCCAACAAGGCTCCAGAGCCTGTAAAAGAAGTGGATGTGGCTAATGCTTTCCTAGATCCGGGTACTCCGGAGACTGGCGTGTGGATAGAAGGTTGTTTCATTTCAAATGCACTGATTGATGGTGGTTCATCAGTAAATATTATGACGGATGTTACAATGAAGGATTTAGGCCTACAAGGTGTGCAACCCACCCAATGGCTCATCAGATTGGCGGATCAGAGTAGAATCAAGCCGTTGGGCATTCTCCCATATGTGAAGACTATAGTGGTTGGAAAAGATTATTGGCTAACCTATTTGGTGGTGAAGCCAAACTCTTATGGTACATCCTATCCTCTGTTACTGGGCAGACCATGGCTTTTTGAAGCTCGAGCAAGGATGGATTGGTTCAAAGGAACCTTGACTTTGGGTAGAGGACCCAACAAAGTGGTGCTGAAACTGTATGGTTCTCAAAAAGGACATGGATCCACCTCCTTGGAATTATCTTCTGACTCCCCTAATGAGGCTACAAATGAAACATCAACAGACAAAGATGCTATCAAACAGATCCTTCCCAAGAACACAGTGGCACATTCCTTAACAGTGGATACTGTAAGCCGACTTCCAAAAGATGCAAAGCCATTATCAATGGGTGAATACTTCCTGCCTGAACTGGGAATGACTTCTGAAATCACTTCTGACAGTGAGATAGAAGCATGGATGTACTGCTCTCCCTGTTACATGGCCATAGCAGAAGCAGAGACAGAGACAGAGGCAGAAGAGGAAACAGAGAATCTGTTCTTCTGTTACAGAGCTTCTACAGAAGCAGAAGCAGAAGCAGAAGCAGAGACAGAGACATAGACAGAAGAGGATGAATATGATATGGACGAAGAAGGTGATGAAAGTGAGCCAGAAGAATCTATTCCACCCAAAGAGGATATATATGAAGAAGAAGTTTCAGAAGCATCAGAAGCAAATGAGCTCATGCTATGGGATAGAATGGTGATGGTACCATTTGGTCTGGTAAATGGATCTTCTCATATGCAAAACCTTTATAAGAAATGGATTAAGAAGAACAAGCTGTCTTTCAAGAGTGGCTCCTGCCATCCTAACCCATCCTTGCCAAACAAAGATGATGATGATGCACCGTGCCAACAAGCACCAATCCCACCAACCCAACATGCATCAGAGGGTCCCTGTTATGTGACGTTCCTGGATGTGTCATCTTCAGAAGAGGAGTCTTCAAGCCAAGAGGTAATTAGTTTTGAAACCAAACTTGAAACGGCTCTAATCCCATTTCAACATCTTAAGGAGCAACCTAAGTCTCCACCAAAATAAGAAATTGGTTCTAGTGGGACATCAGAAGAGGACACCACTCCCTTGAAGGAGTCGGATCTGTACCCAGAAGCCGTCCGCGGGACCTTCATTCGTGAAGTAGAAGGCGAAGGGCAGTTAACCTTTGTGGATGCAGAAGGTACTAAATGCCACTTGAAGGTGGGTAGCAGCCTTCCAGAAGAGGAGTTGTCAACCTTGTACAACTTGTTGAAAGAAAATTTGGACGTGTTTGCATGGTCCTACAAAGACCTAAAGGGGATTCATCCCACAATATGTCAACATCATATTGACTTGGAGCCTGATGCCAAGCTAGTACGGCAACGACAGAGGCGAATGAACCCGAATTATTCCACATTGGTGAAAGCGGAGCTGCTGAAGCTTCTGGAAGCCGAGTTCATCTATCCAGTGGCAAATAGTGAATGGGTTTCACCCATCGTGGTTGTACCCAAGAAGAATGGCAAATTGCGCATATGTGTGGACTTTCGAAAGCTTAATTCCAAGACGAAGAAGGATCATTTTCCTATCCCTTTCACAGACCAACTGTTGGACACAGTGGCAGGACATGAGCTTTATTCTCTTCTGGATGGCTTCAGTGGATACAACCAAGTCCAAATCGCAGAAGAAGACCAATCCAAAACAACCTTCACCACAGAATGGGGGACCTACGCTTACCGAGTGATGCCATTTGGGCTCTGCAATGCCCCTGCTACTTTCCAATGAGTCATGATGGCCGCATTTCAAAATCATTTGCACGACTTCATTGAGGTATATTTGGATGACTTCTATGTCTATAGTTTGATCCGTGAACACTGGAAACACCTGGAGCAATGTTTTGACCGATGCCGGGAGTATGGGATTTCCCTCAACCCCGACAAATGCATCTTTGGGGTTTCTTCTGGAGTCCTATTGGGCCACATTGTCTCTGCACAAGGGATATCAACAGACCCTGCAAAGATTGAAAAGATCGCAGCTCTGACAGCACCCACCAACCTCAAACAGTTGAGGGGATTCCTAGGCCATGTGGGTTACTACAGAAGGTTTATAGCCCATTTTGCGACAAAGGCAACTTCCTTGCACAAGCTTCTGAGGAAAGATGCAGAGTTTACTTGGACGGAAGAATGTGACAAAGCCTTTCACACTTTAAAGCAGTGTCTGATAGAGGCACCCATTCTGCAACCTCCTGATTGGACGAAAGAGTTCCATGTACACACGGATGCATCCATTGAAGGCTTAGGTGCTGTCCTCTGCCAAAAGGGCTCCTCGAAGTTGGATTAACCGATCTACTATGCAAGCCGAAAAGTCACTGATAGGGAACGGAACTATACAGTGACAGAGCTGGAGTGCTTGGCAATGGTATTTGCCCTAGAGAAGTTTCGCCACTACCTCCTATCTACCCACTTTAAATTTTATGTGGATCATGAGGCCCTGTCCTTCTTGATGAACAAAGCAGATGTGAAAGGACGAATGATGAGATGGCTCCTTTTATTCCAGGAGTTCGACTTTGAGGTGATTACTAAGCCTGGTCGTTCCCATGTTCTGGCTGATCATCTGTTGCGTATCCCACAAACAGCAGATGAGGAACAAGATGATCCAGACCTCCCTGATGCTTCCCTATTCTTGGTAGAAACTGTAACTCCCTGGTATGCAGACATTGCCAATCTGCTGGCAACCCAAGAGTACCCTCCTGGCATTTCTAGTCGGGAAAGGAAGAAGCTTATGCTAGAATCAGCCCCCTACACCCTGCTAGGTGGTGCACTGTACAAGAAAGGCAAAGATGAAGTGCTCCGAAGATGTGTTGCAGGAGATGAGATTGGGATTGTTCTGAAGGCTTGCCATGACGAGCCATGTGGAGGTCACTTTGCAGGAGAAGCTACAGCCAGAAAGGCTCTGCTAGCAGGTTATTGGTGGCCTACCATTCACAAAGATTCCTATGATTACTGTAAAAGATGTGATGCTTGTCAAAGAATGGGGAAACCCACAAAGACAAGTGCCATGCCACTGCAACCTATCCTTCCTTTGAAGCTGTTTGAGAAGTGGGGCATCGACTTCGTAGGCCCAATCGATCCTCCTACCAGAAGGAAACAGAACCGATACATCCTCGTATGTACGGATTATGTTACAAAGTGGTGTGAAGCTAAAGCCCTAAAGCGGGACGATGGTAACAACGTGGCCCTGTTCATGTACGAGAATATCATCACCCGTTTTGGCAGTCCCTTAGAGCTGGTAAGTGACAGAGGCACTCATTTTCTCAACAAAGTCATGGAAGAGTTGACAGAGTTGTATAAGATCCGCCATCGTAAGTCCACTTCTTATTATCCCAGAGCCAACGGCCAAGTCGAAGTCACCAATCGCATCCTCTGCTCGATTCTGACAAGAACAATCGCCGCACATCATCGTGATTGGGATGATCGACTTACAGAGGCCCTCTGGGCATACAGAACCTCCCATAAAGCAGCAATAGGACAAACACCTTTCCAGTTGGTGTATGGTACAGAAGCTGTTTTTCCTGTTGAATTGGAACTACCCTCTTTGAGAGTGGCTATCAAAGAGCATTTGGGGGATGATGATTCACTGCAACGTCGTCTCTTGCACCTGGAATGTTTGGACGAAATTCGTAGGATGGCTCTACAGTGCATGGAAGCCACGCAAGCTCGACGTAAGGCTTACCATGACAGCTTCATCAAGCACAAGGAGTTCAAAGAAGGTGATTTGGTCCTAGCCTATGATTCACGATTTGGCAAGTTTCCTGGCAAGCTCCAACAGCGGTGGATGGGCCCCTATAAGGTACTTGCCGTCAACCCTAATGGCTCTGTCCAAGTACAGACCGTTGATGCCTCTGATGATCCCTTTCTGATCAATGGATATCGCCTGAAGAAGTACTTCCCTCCTTGGGGATCTTGACAATTACGGTCAGTTGATCCTTTCCCTTGTTGGAGTGGCACTGTACTTCTTATGATGCTACTTTTGATAGCCATTCTTCATTCAGTCCTGATGAAGTGGACGCAACCCTCTGTTCCCTCAAATCCCCCTTCCAGCCTTGATCTCTTATCCTCTATTTTCCACCAGCGACAGTGGCGAGGTTGGTCTTGACACATGGTCTTTCCACCATTCCCTTGCTCAATTTGAAGGAAAAAAAAAGAAAAAAAAAACAAAACATATCGGTCATGGGAGAAAAGGACTTAGGTCCCTGTCATGCCGACCTATTCTTTGAGAAAAGGTGGAAACACCCTCGGGAATAGGGGAAAACAAGAAAAAGAGAAAAAAAAAAGAAAAAAAAAAACAAATCTGTTATGAGAGAAAAGGAAGCAATTCCCTGTCATAGCACGCCTCGTTCCAAGAAAAGGTGGTAAACACCCTTGGACGAGAAGCTGGCTGTGGAAAAGGTGGTAACACCCAGCAGTCCAGAAAGTGGATTCATTAATTGATATCCCCAGGATCCAATTCCGAAGCTACCTCCCTTGGTACGCTGTGTCCTGGGTCTCTCTGCAGAGCGTCTAATTGTCCTTTAGCAGACGACATGTTCCTATCCAATAAAATATTCGATTTGATGGCTACCTCCCTGGGTACGCCTCTTCAACAACTGATGACGCGATCTTCATCGACAAACAATCGAGTGATGTGAGCTTTCATCCTAACCGGATGGGGAAGTGAGTATGGGTTGCCCTCTGTATCTATCAATAGAGAGTGAGACAGAGGGTGGGTCGAGAGACCAGTCTTTTCCCTTCAAATCAAATGAGAGGTGAGTAGTGTGAATGAAGTGTTGCACGCACGGGATGGGCCTCTCAATGCACAAAGCACAATTTGTTTCTGTGCACTGCACCATAAGGCTCCCTTGCCTTCCTTCTTGCACCGTATGCCGGCACAGGGCGGGATGCACAGTTGCACCATCAAATGCGCACAAGGCATACAATCTTTGCACAAGTGACCGTGAGGATGACATCAATGGGTTTCAGGAAAAGGCTGCCCTCTTATATCTATCAACAGAGAGTGAGACAGAGGGTGGGATGAGTGTGACTGGAGTTTCTTCAATCAATTACCGAGAGGTGAGATTGAGGGACGTTACGACACTTGGAGTCAGGTATGTTCCCGTTTCCCTATGCACCCACGGGATGGGTCTTTGTTGTCATCACAAGACACATCACCCTGTTCTGTACACTGCACTGTAAGGCTCCCTTGCCTTCCTCCTTGCACTTATGCCAGACGGGTTGGACGCACTAATGCACCATCAACTGTGCACCCTGGCATACTCCTTCTGCACCATTCCCCCCTTGTCGATTCCTCAACCGGGTATGAGATATGGGTTTCAATCCTTTTTCCTCGAGTGATATTAGTCATGGGGCGAGTGACTGTTCTTTCATTCCAATTGAGTGACTGCGAGTTGAGTGTAGTATCCCTCATCATCATTGACGGATTTCCTGCGATTCCTTCAACCAGCTACCTCCCTGGGTGCTGCCGCGTGGTCCCTGCCATGACGAACGTGTGCCGAGAAGATGCCTTGGTCCCTCCAGCGCCGACAACCACACTGGACGTGCCATCGACACTCAACCTTGATTCTTAACGAAATGAGCCACGTTTTTCTAACCCTACACCTTCTGTTTCTTCGTGACGGTCATGTTTTAAGTGTGGGGACGTTAGTGGATGGTTTGTGGCGTGGTCCTAGGTCCCTGTTGCTTGGATAACCCTATCTGTTAAGGTCTTAAGTGTGGGGACGCGTCCCTACGCGTCTATATTGCCTACCCCCTGCATATGCCTTACCCTGTTCATGCATGTATGCCATGACTTGCTTTTACCCTGATGGGGTCCCTTCCCACCCATTTGGTTATGTTCCACCCACCCTTGGGACTGTTCCCTTGCAGTTTTCCTTCATTCCCTAATTTTGAGGTCCTATCCTGTGAATGCACCCTACGTTCACGAAAGTCCAAATCCAATCTTATAGCCCTGTTCCTTCCATTGCATTGACCATTTTTCCTTTTTACCTACCCCTGTTCCGGTGCACGGTTTTTGAGTTATTAATTTTTGAAGCATTTTGCGTAATTTAGTCGGTTTTCCATGTGAACGTGCTTTTCTTGCTTCGAAACCGTGATCTGACATCCTAGCCCTGACAACCACTTTTCTCCTGACATTTTTCCTTTTTATTCCGTGTCATTCCGATACACGGTTTGTCCATTATTAAATTTTCGGGTTTTCATGACTTTTTCGTGCATATTTTTGACATTTTTCCATGTGAACCTGTCCTGTTTGCATCGGAATTCCAATTTGATTTGACAGCCGTGTCCCCTATTCCTTCCCCCACCTTTTTCCTTTTTCCTCCACCCTCTTTCGACTTTCGGATTTTTACTTATTAATTTTTAAATGTGTTTTCGGGAGTATTTTTGGTGTTTTTTATATGTGAACACCTCCTCCTTCCACCGAAACTGCATTTTAAGGCAATAACCCTGTGCCACTCCTTCCTGCGGACATTTTTCCTTCTTATTGCATGTTATTCCGGTGAACGGTTTGTCCGATATTAATTTCTGATTCCATTTTCGGGTTTGTTTTTTGGGTTTTTTCCATGTGAACGTGTCTTATCTCCGTCGGAATTATGTTTTGATGTGATAGGATTGTCGGGCACATCTTTTTGCATAGTTTTCCTTTTTTCTGCACCTCATTCCGATGCACGGATTTTTTGATATTAATCTTTAATTGCGTTTTTTGGTTCGTTTTTTGTGTTTTTTGCACTTGACCCCCCTTTACCCCTCCCGGAATCTCCGTCGTATATTTTTCTTCTCTTTCGCCTGTCGTCCTGCCCACTTTTTGTTTTTACGCTATTTCATTTTGACGTCCGGATTGGGAGTTATTAATTTTTCCTTATTTTTACGTGTATTCGCGCGCCCGTTTTGCGCGTGAACGCGTCCTTTTTCGATTTTACGCGTCTCCACGCGCCCCGGTCGTGTCCGCATGACCCGTCCCGTCGTCCCAGCGCCATTTCAATCCCGTCACGGTAAATTTTATTACCCCGCCCTGCGCATGTGCGCCGGACGGGGGTACGCACCCTGGCTGCCTCTGACGCCGGCCGCCTGACATGCCTCTTGTGGTGCCTCTGACGTCGACCACCCGTGCGCCCCCTCCTCGCCGTGACGTGCCCTGTCTCCAGCCCTGAGCCGCTAGCCGCGTTGACCTCGCCTTCGCCCTCCTCCACGTGCCCTGCAATCCCCCCATTCACCCCCCACTAACCCCCCTTCCCACCCAGTAAATTCACCCCACTACCCCCCCACCCCCCTTCCCACCCACTCAACCACCCACTTCAAACCCACCCCCTCTAAGCCCCCAGTCACACACACACTCCCCAACCTCCCTGTAAGCCCCCCTGTCACACACTACACCTCCCACAGGCACACCCGCAGCTAATACACACAAAACCCCCCTACCCCGCTGTAAGCTCCCTGTGCCCCCGGAGCAGCTCACCACACCCAAACCTCCATAAACCCCAGTCCCACCTGCAGACACCCTTGAGCTGTCGACACACGCGCATGTGTGTACGCCCGAGTGCGTGATCGCGGTTGCTTGTGCATGTTCGTGTGCGAGATCGTGTGCAGAAGATCATTCGTTGGTTGTTGCCACGCAGCTGTCACGCCGCCTGTTGCTGGGTATTTTTCCCAGATTTTTAATTAACACACCCGTCAATCCTTTTTCCATAAACATTGAAAAATACAAACAAACTCGTTAAAAACTCCTTTCAATTCTGAAAAAATCCAGAAAAATCTCAAACACTTTCCTTTTATTTTTGTAATCCCTGGCCATATTTTTCTCAACCTGTAAATTTCAGCAAACACTATTTTTGCCCATTTTTAAACTTCTAAAATCTTTCAAACTACCCAAAAATATGATAAAAATTCATTAAAAATACTAAAAAATTTCCAATTAATTTTTGAAAATTTCCTACTCCTTTCCTTCCCATTTTTATTTATTTTTGGCATATTTTTCTCAGCTGTTATAATATTTTCTTTCACACCTAAATTCTTTCACACTAAATCACACAAATCCATAACCTAAAAAAACAAAAAAACCCCTTTTTCATCCAACACCCCAACTAATCGTCTAGCGAAAAAATCCAGATATTTTTGGATTGAGGAGAGCGCATTCTTTGCATTTTCATACACCCACTACCAGGTATTTCCCTTTTGTTCATTAAAAAAAAAAAAATACAACACACACATGCTCCCCCAAAACCCACGGTTAATATAAAAATACAACACAACCATGAAAAGGAAAAAAAAAAAAAACCTAACTACCACCATGGCACGCGCATTCGCGCTCAACACACATATACTTTTTAATTAAAATAAACCCACCGTTCACTTAGCATGCGCTATGTGCGCTAAAGAGGCACTTTAACTTTTATTTAAAATAAACCAGCCGTCACATAAGCACGCGCTGGTAAAAAAGCGCTCCACATCACGTTATTTGTCTATGTTTGTGGTGTGTGTGTAACCATTTGAATGGCGCCTTCTCATGCTCCTCCCCCTATCCAGTACGTCCCATTAGTTAGTAGGGATTACTCTTCCCTACTTACTTTTGAGCCTCTCTCGAAGGCGGGCCTTGCTGCTTTTGTGGCTACTTCTTTTCCGTTGCTTCCGGAGGATCCATCGTTATGTGATGAGTTCCTGGCCTCTTACAGCAAGAAGACAGGCGTAGTCGAAGGAATTTCTATGACTTTGACACCTCGAGGCTTAGGGAAGGCTCTGTCTCTACCCTTCAAAGGTGAACCTTTTGTGACCACTCGTCAGCTTTTCTCTAATGAAGAGATTCTGAAGCTGTTGCAAAAGCAGACAATGGAAATGCTGGATGTTAAGAAGGTGATAAACTCTTTAGGAGTTTCCTTTTCTATGATCACTGATCCCGTATGGAAGACGATCTGTCAGTTTCTTCAGGACAGGTTTATGCCTGCCAAAACGCCATCCCACTATTTGTCCAAAGAGCTTTTCACAGCTTCCAGGATGGTGTTGAAAGGAGTTGCTATTGATTGGAGCACTTACCTCCTCACTAAAATGGATCAGCATTTCGTCAAAGTCACCAGGGGTAATGTTACCAATGTCACATATGGATCATATTTGTCTGCCTTCTTGACCTATTCAGGTTTACAGAAGACTCTACCTCCACCTCCTCCATCAGATCGAGTACCTCCTCCTTCACCTTCAGATGAGTCAGCACCCATTGACATAGAGGATGATGATTCTCCGCCTCCCCTGGTCATACAGCGCAAATGCTTGAAGAGGGTAGCGGATAAAGCTCCTTTAGTACTTCCTTCAGTACCTATCCCTGCTACCTCTGGCAGTGAACTCCCTGGGTATCTCACTTGTACTAACCTGTTCAAAGCACATCGAGAAGGATCATTGGACATCTCAGTTCCCTCCCTGAACAATCTAGTCTTAGGAGATGTGATTCCTTTCCTCTGTAAAGATATTCAAAGTTCCATTGAGTTGTCAGTGACAGCCTGTGTTCAACAGCTGTACGCGTCTTTTTATGAGGAGCTCATGCAATCTAAGGACCAGTTGCATAAGGCAACATCCGAGTTAGCTTCTGCTAAAGATACCCTAGCAGATTTATTTAAGTAAATGGAACAGCAAACCCAACTGGTTGCCACCCAAAGCGATGAGATTTCTTCTTTGAAGACCCAGTTACTAGAGGCTCAATCCCAGGTTACTAGCCTTTCAGAAGAGAAGGAGAGGATGTCCAGAGAAGCACAGGAGTTCCAAGCTATCTTAGATGACAAACTTTCAACTTTACAGACTGCTAATGACACAGTGGCATCCCAAGCCTCCCAAATCAAGCAATTGCAAGATCAGCTTGCAAAGTCCCGCTCTGTTCCTCCAAGCCCTAATGTTCCATTGATTCCTTCTCTTTCACAGCAGGACTTGGCTGCTCTTCAGAGACATGCTACTTTGTGCCCTCTATTCCAAGATAAAGTGGAAAGATTGCAGTCCAGAATGGATTTTTTATGGTCTACATTTGAGCAGTTTCAGGACTATGTCTTACCAGACCATTCTTTCTTTGTCCACTACCACTTACAGAAGTTGGTCTTCTACATGAAGCTTTCCACGATGGATTTACCTTTTCCAGAGGATGGCTGGAGTGGGGCTTGGTCTGCTGAGTTTTTGACAGAGGTAGTCAGAATGGTCTTTGAAGATTCTGTCACACTAGATACCATGTTGATGTCATACATGTATCTACGAGGAGACTTGTTAATTCCAGATGAGGTGGATATGGCATGGTATGTGGGGGATGTGGTCTTATAGGCTGTTTTGTATGTCAATCATTTGGAGTTGCGCATAGCTGACATGTTCCAGAGTTATTCCTCCAAAGTAGCTGATTGTCATGATAATTCGTGGCATCCCATGATTGATTCGGTGGTCCTAAATCAAAGACAAAATACAGCTCCTACCTTTGCCCAGAGTACTAATCAACTGAGGATGGATCTCTTAGCCTATCTTTCAAAACATAATCCATTTGATGCTCCCTTCTTTGATGCCTATCATAGACGATCTCTCTTAGGACCTTCTGTTCCTACCCTCCTCTATTACCAACAAATGGCTCATCGCTATGCTATCTATCTTTCCCTTTGTCAATCTAATTCCACCATTATTTTACCCCTTCTTTTCCAACCTTCATCTTTCCCTCAAATTCCCATTTTCACTTACTGTTCCTTTATTGAGGATAGGGTATTTTTCCCTTCTCCACCCTGTCCTTCACCCTCCATTAATGTACCCTCTACATTTCCTATTTATCAGTTAACACCGTTCCTTAGTGATTCCTTACAAATTTCTGCCACTCCTTCTTTAACCTTTTCTTCTTTTTATGATTTTTCCTATCCCTCCCTTCATCCACTCTTCCTTATTCCACTACCCTCTCCTAACACTTCTATATCTCAACCACCTCAGTTGGTTAGTGACTGTGACGGGTTTGATAATCAGATTTCCAGAAGAAGGGGATGGAGTTTGGATGATTGCCTTACAGGACCGCAGATCAATTGGCCAGTAATTCTAGGAGAATGGACAGCTTCCAGTCAAGCTTATCAGAACTATGTTCATTTTGCCCAGCATTATTCACAGTCTGCAGATCCTTCAGTGAGATTAACTAGTCACTTTGCTTGGTACCTGGCGTATATGCATAGGCACTCTCATAATGATTCTAAGCCTATTCCAAAGCTGTGCATGAATGTCAATGTGAGTATTGATTCCCAGCAGCTGGATATATTGTATTTTCATGCCCTCTGTTTGCCTAGCAGATACCTGGTCATGTTGGAAAGGATGTGCTGTCTCCAGTTTTTTCAAAATCCTCCCAAAAACTTTGTAGATGAATCCTTATCTATGGATCGTTTCCGACAACATCAATCTTTTAAGAGGGATCATCTTCATTGATACCTTTCCAATGTATGGTTGAAGCTTTTTAATGAAAATCTCTCTTTTTGAAGGAGTCATTCAGATGGTTGTGTTGTGTATTAGTGTTTGTGTTGTGAGTTCATTTATGTCAAATCAACGTGGTGGTTTCCTATTGGATTTCATGTACAAGCTACATTTTGGAGATTTGTGGTGATGGGGTCGTGGATGGAGAATTGAAGCAGATGCAAATAAAGAAGAAGCAAACTCTTATATCCTTTACAAATTTGTTGTGATTTTTAGTTTAATAAGAGGTGTTAATGAATAAAGGGTTTTCCTTTCTTTGTATTTTTATATTAGAAACAGGTTATAAGTTGGGGTCGTGGTGGATGGATTCTTTTTGAGGAGATATTGAAGATCAAAGTTGAGCTTTTCCCTGAACTTGTATTCCCTTTTTCCTGGGTCGCGAGGACGCTTCCTTATTAAGTGTGGGGATATGTTGAGTGTTGAAATGACTTGTTTTTTGGCTGATTTTTGTTGTTTTTGAGAGCTGAATGGTTGATTTTATGAGATGATTGATTGATTTGGAAGTGATTTGAGAGTGTTTTGGATGATATTGATTGGGTTTTGGAAGTTCATGATGTTTGTTAGTGGTTCTGTGATGTTCTGATAGGTTCTGATTGGTTCTGTATACCTTCTGTTTTGTTCTGTTTTGGCCCGTTTTGTTCTGATTGTCTTCTGAAAGGAGGGATGGAGTATTGATTGATGAAGATTGAGATATTGTGAAAGTTTATTGAATGGTTTGTGAGAGTTTGGAATGATTTGAGAATGAATTATGTGGTTTTGATAACCTTCTGTAGGTCTTCTGTAGAGCTCTGTCTCTGTTTCTGTTCTGTTCTGTACTGTAGCTATTCTGGTACTGTTCTGTAGACTGTTCTGTATGCTTCTGTATATGTTCTGATGGATGAGAGTGTAGCTTGGGAAAGTTTTCTAGCCTTGGAAAGAGGTGAATACAAGTGCAAAAGAGCTGAAAGAAGTGGAAGAAGTAGCTGTTCAAGACTCAGGTGAAGACTAGAGTGAAGTGACAGTAGTGAGCTATGAAAGGACACTGTAGTGGCTCTGGTGACCCTTCATATCAGACATACCTCTTGGGAGGGGTATCCACGACCTAAGAGGGATTATTGAGAGTTATTTTGAGAGATTGTAGTGAGGATATGATGTATTATTGATGGAGAGAGAGAGAGAGAGTCAGAGATAGCCAATTCTACTGAAACAAAGTGATTGTATATGAGAGATTGAGAGAGAAGACTATGAAGATATTGAAGATGAATACTATGTGATGTATTTCCATTCAAAGATGGTGTATTCCTTTTCTTTCTTTGTTCCATTGACGGATTTTGTGAAGATATTGAAGAATATGGTTGATTCTATCAAAACCGTGGGAGATCTACATGATGCTGCATGAAGATTTGTTGTGTCTGGTGTTCTTTTCTTCATTGTGATCATATGAAACATGATAAACAAGCTTGTTGATGTTACAAGATAGATTTTCTTGCAAGAGAATTCCCTTTTCCTTGGTGTTCCTCTTGGGGCTCCAAGGTGCTAATGAATGACATCATCATCATCCAGGATATCCCTGATGCTTAAGCGCGCATGCAGGCAAAACTGGTGCACTCATTGTTCTCTAGCTAGCACTACAATTCCCTCATGCACCAAATCAGCGTGCCTATGTTGGAGAACATGGTAGCTCCCACCTTGGATGAGGTTGATTGGAATGGCTATGTGCACAAGACCATAGACCAGGCAGCAAAAGCACTAGTCTTGGGGAGCAAGCCAGCAGGCGGGGAGTCCCTAGCCTCCAAAAGAACTGAGAGGAAGAAAGCCTCATCCAAAGCCTCTTTCATTGACTATGGAAGTGTTTTGATTACCCTCATCTAGGAGGCAATAAAAGAGGCACAGGATGCAAAGGAAGGAGAAGGAGAAATAGTTGACAGATTGCCCCTTCACCAAGACCAAGAGTTGTCTAGCGACAGGATCGAAAGTGACGAAGAAGGGGGAGAACAGAAGGAACAGTCAAGTGAAAAGAAAGAAAATAAACCTAAGAAGAGGATGATACAAAAGAAGAAGCAAGAGAAAGGCCACAAAAAGGAGAAGGAGGACTTAGAGAGAGCAAAAAGGGAGTCCCTCAAAGAGGCGGAAGAGAGGGATAAGAAGAAGAATCAGAAGCAGAAAAGTTAAAGGAAGAAGCTAAGAAATCCAAGAAGGTGTCAAAACAGAAGGCCGAAGAGAGGAAGAATAAAGAAAAAGAAGAAGCAGATAAATTGGAGGAAGAATCTACGAAAGCAGAAGAAGAGAGGGAGAGAAGGGCTACTGAGGAAGAGGAGGAGCTAAGAAGGAAGGAGGAGGAAGACATGGTTGAAGCCACACGTGGGTCTATAGAGCAACAAAGTAGGGCAGATGACCTAGGAGCTCTAAGCCCGCCTAGGGAGGAGGGGCCAGGCTCAAGCACTCACGTACCGGAGATCATATCACCGGCCGTCACTGAAGGCAAGGGTAAAGCCCTTGTCCATCCTATCCCAACCCTCCTGGTGCCTACCACTGAAGTAGCCACCCTCACCCCAAGTATCCCCACTAGTGCCGACATCTCAAAATTTGTGGCTTGGATGCAATATTTCATCAATCAAGAATTAGCCCAAGGGAAGAGCATGGAAACCACGACAGAAGAGGTCAGCCACAGATGCCAAATCTAGACAAGATCCAAAACGCCAAAAAGTGGAGGCCTCAACCACTCTGATCCACACAACGATGATGCCACCAGCTAACTATGATGAATACATTGTTGAATTGCTCTCTGAACTAGAGAAAGCTAAATAGGAGAGGAAGATAGTTAGCTGCTTTTTAGCTTTAAAAAACCCAACAGATAGCCATGCAACAAAAGGAGATATTTGATCTCAAATAGGAGCTGAAGGCTAAGGACGACAGGGAGGAAAGCTGGAGGCAGCGAACTGGAAGATGAGAATCAGGAGTTGGTAAAAATGCAGAGGGAGTATAAACTCTTGATCATGCAATATGAAGAGCTAACTGCAAAGATTGATCAGATCGAATGAGGCATGGAGGAGTTTGCTGCCAAAGAAGAGGAAATGAAGCAAGAGGAATAACAACATCACAAGGAGATGGAGACCATGAATGAGAAGCTGAACTTAGAAAGAAAAGAGCAGGAGAGAATGAGAGAAGAATTGAAAGACCAGGAGCAAAGACTCATAGCTCTGGTGCAAAGGCACGGGGAAGGCATGGAGGAAATGAAGAAGAGAGACGAAGAATGGGTGGGATAGAATGAACGGAGGATGAAGACCTTGGTGTGTCGCCTCCTGGCTCTTGTGGAAAAAGAGAAAATCCTCACAGAGAGCAGAGCAGAGGCCACCCAAGCAGCCTTCAACGCTCAACAAAAAGCCTTCTTGAATACACTAATGGATACCACCCACTCAGAGGAAGGGGAGTCCCTCGAGCTGGCAAAGAAGAAACTAAGCATAGCCCACAAGGGCTTGCAAGCAGGACTGCACATGCCACCCCAACTCGATGTGGTAGGGTTGAGCCTTGATGATCAACAGAAGTACTTATTGATGGCCAGCCTAAACCCCTAGGAGGTCGATGCACTAGTGTTATCGTGTTTTCGACCATGTTACCCGACCATGTTACTACAGCACAGAGGAGCGAAAACTGGGAAGAAGGAAAAAGAGCAAAAAAGGCGCCTTGACTGGCAACCAATCCCTGAAAAATTCAAATATTCGAACACGACCCTCAAGAGGCTTTGGTGTTGGGCCACGGCAATAAAAGAGGAAAAGGCACACCATTAAAATATGGGAGCGCCCCCAAATCTGTGTAAAAGAGTGCCAAGCTCGCTCATGTACAAAGTGTATGCATTAGTGGGAATATGGTAAATTAGAATGGTGGGAAATGGGAAAGAGGGCCTAGGCTATGGCCGGCCATGTAAAAGAGGAAAAGGGGATGACCGCCCGGAAGGGATTTAGGGTTTTGTATATAAAGTTGAAAAATGAATGAGAAGCTCATTCTTTGGTGTGTGGAAAAAAGAGTCCTCTTCTTCTTCTCTTCTTCTCTCCTTCTTGCTTGTGTGTGCTCTTGAGAGAGGGAGTGTGAGAGTGTGAGGGAGTCAGTGTGTGTGAGGGTGAGGGATCAAGAGGGTGAAGCTCTTCACCATCTCCTCTCCTCTTCTTCTCTTCTCTTCCCTTGTCTTCTCTTGCGCATGCGGCTATGGAGGATGGAGCTTGGAGTTGGAGGAGGCTTGAGGATGCTTGCGCTAGCATCTAGGATCGTGGAGCTATCGGAGTGCAAGAGAGAGGAGGGTACTCGATCGAGCATCAAGGTAAGCTCACTACACTCGTAGGATCGACGACGCGTCGGCTAGGTGAGAGATAGCCATTAGAGCTTGCTTGAAACGCTTGAAACAATAAGCAGTCCATGGGTCTTGGTGGTTGAGCGAAAGCTCCCACATTTTGGTTCTGTTGCCGGGACCACGGATTCAAGCTTGAGCACTTGCGCGCCTCACATCGAGCATCGAAGTAGGGTATTCATCCTCGAAATGGAGCTTGAGATAGGTAGGAAGTTGGGTGCTTTTAATCTTTGGAATAAGTAAGTATTTTGGATATTTTGGTTGTTTGATGATTGAAAAGCATGGAGAATCTGTTCCAGTTTTTTGTCTTCGATTTTCATTGCATTTAGCATAGCTTAGAGCTAGGAGATCGAACAGGAAAAGGGTCGGGTTCATTGTTTCAAAACAGAGTAAAAACATGGAAAAAAGTCATGCAAATGCGCAAAATGCTCGCTAGTGAGGACTAAGATCGATAAGAGAGGGATCAGGGGTGTCAACGCCACAGCTGGGAGTGCATATAAGAACCGGGAGGCCAAAAGAGAACTCATTTGTGCCATTTCAGTGTGAGAGAAAGAGAGAGAGAGAGCTAGAAAGCCCCAAGCCGTGTGATTCGATCGCAGCACCGATGCACTCACCGATCCATTCAGGTATATGAATCCCTCCCTCAAACCCCCTAGATGGTGTCTGGAGGTGTGTGCTTGTAATGGTTGAGTAAATCATAAGAACCGGGCAAGATCATCATCGTGCTGTTTCTGTCGCGCCGTTTTCGGCCCGTTCGAGCTATTGCTTCTGGGCCGAGGCCCAGAATCGGCCTTCGGCCCCTTGGCATTCGGCCACTCGGCCGGAACCCTAGTCGGCTCAACCGTCCGAGTCAACCCGTCCGAGTGACCCTCCACGGACCGTCCGAGCCAGAACTTTTTGACCACGTGGCACATTCGGCCTTGTGCCATTCAGCCCGTCCGAGCGACCCATCCAAATTCCAAAATTGGAACTCGGTCACACCTAGGATTCGACCCTCGGCCAACTGCGGTTTGACCTGTCCGAATTAGCTTGTCCGAATAGGTCAAACCGGCCATTCAGCCCGTCCGAGTAAAAATTGTCCGAGCCAGATTTGGAGATTTGGCCCTTGACCCCATGCCATTCGGCCCATCCGAGTGACCCACTCGGACCCTGCAATTCGGACCACTTGGTCCGAATGCAGCTTTTTGTCAAAGTTATCAGAAATTTGACCGGACTGGCAAACACGCATTAGCGCAACTTGTCGAAACCCTTCGGGCGTTCAGAACTTGATTTTGGCACCCGAGATAAGAGAAATTGTAGTACACAGCCGCTTAGCGGTGGGCGGTAGACAGTTGAGGGATCCACAGACTAGAACACAAGCCGCTGAACCACAAAGACCTGATTGATTAGAAGTGAACAAGGAAACAAACAAGGAACCCTAAACCCTGACTAAACGGCCGGAAAATGGACCTACAAGCCTATCAGGCCAGAAACGAGCGGGAGTGAGTGGGGCATCGAGGAATTGCTTGCTACACTCACATTGAATTTTGCACTTGAAGTACACTTAAGGAAACTGAAAGCCTGATTGGGCACAAGTGCACGAGGAACAACACACTCACCGAGTGGCGGTAAATTAAGAATTGTATTCAATAATTAAGGGAACTCACTCAGATAAATCGCTCAAGGAACCCACCAATAGGAGAGGACCTAGGGCGTAGACAGACACACAAAGTGTAGAAGAGAACCAAGCGAGGAGCCCCAACAACAAGGACCTATCACGACTAGTTAACCTGATCGACAGCACATCGAGGCACAAGAATCCAACCATGACGGAGGAAGGCTCAGACCATCGGTTTATCGAGGAGCTTGATGTGAGCGCATTCCCAGATGCTATACAGCAGATGGTGAGCAGTTACGATGCGCATGCCCGGTACAAGCACCGTGGCAGAACGGCAGATGCAATCATTGCAGACCTAGAGGAGGAGAGAAGGCTAGCCCACAAGGCATTGCAAGGCATAGCCGAGTATAATAGGGATCAACAAGCCAGGAGCCTAAGGCAAAGCATGGAGCTGCATGAGGTGCAGCGAGTGCTAAACTTGGCTAGCCGGAACCGAGGACCAGGAAAGAGCTCTAGAGGGAGACTTGACGCTGAGCGAGCTCCTCATGAAACGGATGCTTGATAACACCGCAGAAGAGCAAAGTGCCATTGCACTAGTGGCGTCGCTGCTTGCAGGGTTAGGGGCAAACCAGGGCTCAAAGAGCCAGGCCAAGATACCGATTGTCGCCAAGCAACTCAACAAGTACCAGCCACATGATGATCCGTACAGCTTTGTCGAGCAGTTTGAGCAAGTCTGCGAAGCCAATGGCCTCAACGACTAGACTCAACGTTCGCAAGCATTCGGACTTTGCTTAAGCGATAAGGGTAGGACGTGGTATACAAGCCTGGATGCCATAGAATGAGCCAACTTCAACAACCTCAAGGATCTCTTCGTCAAGAGGTTTTTCGAGCCCGGGTACTTCGACAACCTGCTAGTGCGCTTGATGAATGTCAAACAAAAGGAGAAAAAGGGCATCCGCGACTATGTGACCCACGTGAGAAGCCTCTTTAAAAGAATCCCCTTAGGCGAGCGACCGACTGACAGGGCAGTATCGATTGTATTCATCAGCGGAATTCGAGATGAGGAGTTATATAAGGCACTGGCAGGCAACTCAAGCTTGCAGCGAGACGTGGTGGCTAGCGTTTTTGAGGAAGCTATCAGAGTCGATGACCAGCTGAAAGAGCGGAGCTCTAGGAGCTCAAATCTAGAAGAAACCAACCCAGGGAGTTTAGAGAGAATGCTAGCCTCTAGTGAGCGGATGAACCCATCACCCCAAGATAAGGGGAAGGCCACCGAGACAGACCAAGGCCTGGCGGAGGTCAAGATGGAATTAACCAAGATATAGGACATGCTGAGATGACCAATGCACCCGCACATCCAGTGCGTGTACTGTGGAGGAACCCACTTGTTGGCCGAGTGTCAAGACCCTAGGTCAAGACCTTGTGCCAACTGTGGGAGGTTTGGCCACGATGCTGCACAATGCAGACTACCAAGAAGGTTTCCATACTCGCAACCCTACGGCCAGCCTTATCTAGCTAATAGGCCGCAGCCATTCTTCGGAAGGGGAGCCCCATTAGCTCTACCCGCGCCTAACGATATGAAACCCGCCATCCCTAGAATGGATATAAATCCCATAGGCATTCCTAGACCGCCTGGTCCTTATGTGACCCACCCACCAAGTGACACTCCAGTTCATTACGTGGAGGAGCCAAATGATGAAGAGACCTACATATACCCTTACGTCTTGCATGACAATGAGGGTAATGCAGTCCTCATGGATTATCGACCCGTGCCGATGATGGCGTTGGGAAGAGGACGGGGTAGAGGCCTAGGAGGGCAGCCACAAAATCCAGTCACTTATTGGACTTGCGGACACCCCGGTCATGTCTCATCACGTTGCCTTGAAAGAGAGTAGCAAAACAGAGACAAGGTTGATCAAAGGTGTGCAGAGTGCGGAATCACCCATCTTTTCGTTGATTGCCCAAAGCGGAAGCCGCCCTCTAGCGCAGCTAATTTGCCATCCATCCCATTAGAGCTATTTTGTGTCGAAAACCCCGATGGGGAGGCCACACCTATTCCCTTACGAGTTATGACCCGAGCCCAAACCAAGCAGGCCGACATCTCTTTGCCAGGACCTAGCAACTTGGACGTAGCCTCAATAGGGAAGAAAAGCTGCAGGCGGGAAAAGAAGAGGTCGAATGCTAAGGTCGTATTGAAGACCAAGAGTGCTACGACTTTAACTGCTGGGAAGAAGGTCTCAGACGCAGAGGCAGAGACTTCAATCCCTAAGACATCGAAAAGGGAAGTGCTAAGATAGGGGAATACCCGCACCCCAAGCGACAATTGGAGGTCATAGAAAAGGTGAAGGAATGGGTGAGGGAGGCTCAATAGCACCTCAAAGATGCGGAACCCATCAAGGAGGATGAGATCGAAGATCTCTCTAGCATAAGCATGCCAATGTCACTGCCTCAACCTAAGTCGGCCGAGGCTACTATGCCACAAACAGTGCCACTAAGACCAAGCCTAGACGCAACAGAGCCGCAGATCAGCCACGGCCGTTGGCCCGGACAGTCTAGGTTAAAGGAGGGACGAGTATTTAGCAATCTCCTGACCACACTAGTGACCACCCCTATAACATTTGGCATGGGAGTTCTACTTAAGCAACACCCTATCCTATGGCAAGACCTTAGGCAGTGGGGTGAGGGCTCACAAGAGCAGGTCACGGTAGACCCTCAAGACCAGGATGCAGAAACACAATTGCCCAGCCTCACGCTGCACTCTGTACCTAAATCTTTGCACGTCAACACCTTTTGGGAAGGCTCTGAGATGCACGCAGTCCTGCGGTTCCTAGCCCTGGGTGATGCAACAAGGAAGGGAATCGTAGACACGGGAGCCGGGGTTAGTGTGCTTAGCCATTCGGTGCTGCAAACTGGGGAAACCCACCTGTTGAGGCTGCTAGGTTTAACGTCACGCTAGCAAATGGTATGAGAGTGAAACCATTCGGGGTCCTGAAAAATTGGCCAGTGAAGATAGCAGGAGTCCAGTTCTCCGTTGACTTTATAGTCATGAAGGGAGTGGACTACGATGTCCTATTAGGCCGACCCTGGATGTGCAACGCTAGAGTCATCGAAGATTGGGGTAACGGCTTGATCTTCCTTGGCAATAGAACTAACACTGTACGAATAGAAATGGACACTTGGAAGACCTCACTAGTCGACCTGGACGCCATCTTTGCTATGCTCAAAGGGAACACTCAGGTCAGGCAGCCCTATGAGTCCTTGACCAAGTATATCCCATACCCGGAGGATGAGCGGGATTGGATGCACGTCCTCGCTATAATTGACCTACCATTCTCCGACCAGGAGGCATAGGAGCAAGCCATCGAAATGGTCGGCAAGGCAAACGAAACACTTCCTACGCCACTCTACATGATGGTAGCAAGCCCCCATGGAGGACCTGAGCCTGTTACCTTCCAAGTGCCTTCCAACAAAAGGGAACTCCAGGCAATACTGGAGTACCTAACAAACCGGATAGTAGGCAACTTAGCCGGCAACTTCAAGCCGCTTCAGGACCTCTTGGAGGAGTCGAAGTGGAAGTGGACTAGGGTGCACAAGCTGAACCTCATGTATAACTGGGCCTTGGTCCCTGACCAGCGAGACGAGGCAGAGTAAGCCTTGGGAGACGATGAGCAGTCGAGCGATAAAGATTCCTGTGATGAATACGAAGACTGCCAATCCTTTGGTGATAAAAGCGAGAGTACGACACTGAAGGACGAGAAATTGAGCAGATACGGGCAGACACCAAGCCGCAGAAAAAATAGGCCCTTAGAATGGACCAAGGAGTCATGTGTATGAAATGTGATCATGCTTGGTTGGAATGTATAGGAGCCGTAGACCTTGAGCAAGCCGGCCTAGCCCAACTAGCAACGACATCAATGCTTAGAACTGAATCGCCATCTGAACTACGGCCACCAGGGGAGACCACCTCTTCTAGTGAAAATGGGGGGTTTAACTCTGAATCGGAAGTTACTTCTGATAGCGACCCAGAAATCCCTAGGCCACCCATGACCAGACGCACCAAGGGGGACTTACCTGTCCACCTGAGGCGCAGACGGTTGTGGCAGGATGAGGCAAAGCACCCCAAGGATGTACGATCAGAGGAACATAGAAAGCCGCAAGACCTCCCTAAATGCTTCACTAAATTCAAAAAAGGGGATAGGGTAGTGGTTCTGCTAGGTGCCAAGCGCCAAGGGCAAACAAGCGAACCAATCAAAGGGCCAGCCAAGGTCAAGGAGGTAAACCTAGCCCTGGATGGGGAAGTACCCCAACCGGTGTTCATTGCCGAGGACTTGACTACAGAAGAGGAGTTCAGTCTCGTCGCTCTTTCGCGGGAGTACATAGACGTATTTGCTTGGTCCTTAGATGAGCTACGAGGGGTAGATCCGAGTGTTGTGACTCACAACATACCCATGACGTCGGATGCAACGCTAGTCAAGCAGCGACCGTACCCCATGAATCCAAAGCATGCTCATGCTGTCAAGGAGGAAATCGACAAGCTGATGAGAGCTGGATTCATTTACGAAATTGAGCACACAGATTGGGTGTCAGTCATTGTGATGAAGAAAAACGGCAAGATTCGAGTGTGCGTCAACTACAAGAAGGTGAACACTGCTACAAAGAGAGAGAACTACCCCTTGCCGTACACTGAGCACATGCTTGAGAGGGTGGCAGGTAAGGAAGCCTACAATTTCCTGGATGGCTTCTCGGGGTACAACCAAGTGCAAGTGCATCCTGTAGACACGCACAAGACCACCTTTGCCACTGAGTGGGGCGTCTTTGCTTAGGTAGTCATGCCCTTTGGGTTAACCAATGCCCCCGCCACCTTTCAATGCCTTATGTGCACCATATTCAAGGACATGCTTTGCAAGGAGTTGGAGATCTTTGTTGATGATCTGTGTGTCCATTCGACCTGGATTGAACATCTAGACAAACTCCGCACGGTCTTTGAACGGTGTCGCTTATATCGTCTCTCCCTGAACCCCTTGAAATGTTAGTTTTGGGTGAAGCACGGATGCATCTTAGGACACGTGGTGTCAAAGAACGACATTGCCACGGACTTCTTGAAGGTCAGGGTTATCGTTGACCTTCCACCCCCAAGTAATTACAAGGGAGTTCAATGCTTCTTAGGTCACATAGGATACTATCGGCGGTTTGTACTGAACTACGCGCTGATCGCTAGGCCATTGTACAAGCTACTAATCATCTTCGAGGGGATCGAAGCATGCCAACGGGCGTACGAACAATTGAAAAAGGCTCTAATGATGGCACCGATTCTGCGAGCCCCGGATTGGACCACTACCTTCCACGTACACATTGACGCCTCTAAGTTTGCCGTAGGAGCAGTTGTGCCAACCGGGTGAGCATAACTTGGACTACCCAATGAGCTTCGTTAGTAGGAAACTCACTGAGACGGAGATGAATTATTCAACAATAGAAAGGGAGGGACTAGCCATGGTGTTTGCCGTGAAGAAATTCCGGCACTATCTACTGGCCACACCTTTCATTTTCTTCGTGGACCATCAGGCCCTGCTCTACTTGGTAAACAAACCTTGTGCTACAGGACGCATAGCTCGATGGCTCCTCCTGCTCCTAGAGTTCGAGTTCTCTGTGGTGGTACGAAAGGGAAAACAACATTACATGGCTGATCACATGTCCCGTATACCCACAGGAGAAGCAGCTGGACAAGGCATCAGGGACGAGTTACCTGACGCCCACTTATTCCACCTGTCCAGAGAGAGAGACCTATTTAAGGATGATCTGACGCCATACTGGGGAGATGACATAGTCCAAGTGCTCGAGCACAAACTACCTGAGCGACTAATAGAAAAGGCACGACTTAGGCACTTGCTATTGAAGCTCCAGCCTTACTAGCTGATTGCAGGTCAACTCTATAGGTTGGAGCAAGATGGATTGCTACGAAGGTGTGTGTGTGGACATGAGATGCACGATGTGCTCTCAGAAGCGCACAGCAGCATTGCAGCGGGACACTTTAGCGGAGACACAACAGCACGGAAGGTGTTGCAGTCCCAACTATGGTGGCCCACACTTTTCCGTGACGCCAAGCGATTTGTCAAGCATTGTGACAAGTGCCAGCGGGCAAAAGTTTCGATTCGTAAGGATCAAATGGAGTTAACCCCAATTATTTCTCACTAACCCTTCGAAAAATGGGGAATTGACTTCATAGGACCAATAAGCCCCGTAGCGCAGTACTCGCAAGAAAGCCAAGTACATCATAGTGGCCACGGATTACCTCACGAAATGGGTAGAGGCAAGAGCAACACGAAAAAACGACGCTAGAATGACTGCCAAGTTCTTATGGGAACAAGTGATCTCTCGCTTTGGTTGCCCCATCGAACTCGTTAGCGACCAAGGCACACACTTCATCAATGAAGTGATAGCACATCTCTTATCCACCTTTCTTATCATCCATCGCAAATCCTCGCCATACTACCCTCAGGCTAATGGCCAGGTAGAATCGACTAACAAGATTCTTATTAACATCTTGACTAAGGTGGTCTCAGCCTCCTCGAGAAGCGACTGGGACAACAAGTTGATGGCAGCCTTGTGGGCCTACCACACAGCTTATAAAACAACCATCGGTCAAACCCCCTTTAGGTTGACCTATGGGACTGAAGCAATTCTACCGGTAGAATTCTTTGTCCCTAGCCTGAGAATAGCACTCCAAGAACGATGGGAAGGGAAGGAAGCATGGACACAATGCCTGACCGAGCTGGAACGCCTGTCAGAGACTCGTCTTTTAGCCACCCACGTGCTCATCTACGAGAAGGCTCAATGAAAGATGTGGTTTGACAAGCATGTCAAGCAACGAGACTTTGAACAAGGAGATCTTGTTCTGCTATACTCAGTGAAAGGACACAAATAGAAGATGAAGTTCCGAGGACTAGGCCCTTTTAGAGTATGCATGATTGGTAGAACCGGGAATGTTGAATTGGAGACACTTGACGGTGAAGGAGTAGGCTTTTTTAACGGCAGCCGCGTAAAGAAGTACTATCCTCCTTCCCATCCATTACATGAGCCACCCATGCTAGAAGCCCCGTTGAACGTCCGAATGGCAACTGTAACCGATCTTACGGATTAGGACAAGGAAGCAGTAGCATCGGTGTATCTATGAATCACAGTCACAACAGGCGCGGTGTATTCTTTCGACACCTTGATTGATGAAGGGGCCGACTACAACATCTTGATACACGACCATTGGACACGCATTGGTCAACCAACGCTATAGCCCACTAATGCCAACCTCACCCCGTTTGGGGGTGCTGCCTATTCACTCCTGGGGAAGTGCAAGGCACTTGTTTCCATCAAGACTGAAAGTTTACCAGCCTTCTTCCATGTGTTGCCTAACACTAAAGAAGCCGGTAATGTGTCACTATTGGGTCACACCTTCAAGAAGCTAACGCACTATAATGTGGATTACAACCTAAACCGCATTCATCTTGCCATCGGCAGCACCCGTATAGTAATGACCTTCAGCAAGGGCTGTCATGATTCCTCCACCATCACGATGCCACCGGTAGAAACCCCTAGCACCATGCCCCAGACCAAGTCTAAATGGGTGAAACCTGTGGCTTCGTGCCACGCACTCAACCCAAGGCCCAAATCCACCAAGAATGCTCACAAGGCCAAGGAGCCCAGACTTATGTGGGTACCAAAACGATAGGAACTGCATTCGGGTACACCACCTAAATGGGACCCTAACCACCAGAAATGTCAGCCGTTCCGACCTAGGAGGCAGTATAGATGCTATTGCCATAGACAAACAACCATGCTGCGATGGATTCGTAAGGATCTCTTGCGGACACAAGGATACTACGAGAGCAACCCCTGGATTTGGGTGCCTAAAAATGGCCGGCTAAAAAGCTCATCTACAAGTGATATCTCCCTAGAAAGGAAGGCTTGCACACGGGGTAACTAGCACATAATCAGCATGCCATTGCCAGCAATGGCTAGTAAGCCTCAACTCATCTATCAACCAAAGCAAATGACACAAGACTTAAACTTGCTTAATCCAGAGGGCTTAAAAAGCCCTATGACTGCTCACTCAGAACCTAGCCCAACCCCCAGGCCCCAGAGCTTCCTGCAGCACCTCAATGTGCTTCTACGTACAAAGCCCAACCTGTGACACCACGGAAGGAGTCACCACTGTCCAGTCTAGTTGCACCATCCCCACCCGCAGGTCTTAGACCCTCGTATGCGGTCCGACCTTTCCTCTCCTTGGCTAACCACCTTACCGCGACCTCTAGGGATGACTTAATAACCTGCATCAAGATGTTGGACGACACTTTCACCACATTCGCTAGAAGCTATCAGAGACTAGACCTAGGCCTCCTTGACAGAAGCCTTGCTTCGTAGGTTCGTGCATTACCATGCACATGGGAGGAATACGAACTTATAACTACTAAATCCCCCAAGATTGCTGCAGAACTCATAGCTAACGATGAAATCTCAAAGGAGCAAGTGGAGCTCAGACGCCTAGTCACTTCATATCGAAAGCCTCCCCGTTCTGTTCCTGAACACGAGATGCACGAGCTCATGCAGATGGCAAGCTCGCCCTCCATGTTCTTACAGCAGTGGTTTGCTCTACGAATCCAATGGGAGAAAAAAGGTTGCCGAATAATGACCAATCCTGAGCAACGCAGGGCAATTAAAACCATTGAATACGACCCCACTTATGTGGCACCCATCTCGTTTAGGGTTTTGGCCATCACCCGCAATGAGCAATTGGATGACCATGTGCTCGCCCACCCCTATATTGACCAACTCCTCACCAAAGAGGAATTACATGTCGCCAGCCGCCTTAATACTGGGGATCGCTTTCATGATGTCTTGACCTACATCTCCGAGGTCTCTATCCAACCGGCCGCTCTCGATTGTCATGTGCAACTGGAATACAACCCATGATTCTACACGTGGCTTCTTCAAACTTAAATTCCTACCCCAACAGCACCAACACCACCCTTTAACTCCCAATCCTAGGAAGGATTCTTCTCTCAGCCGGAAGAAAGGTGGTATGTACATGCAAAAACCCGGTGAAAAGAAAAGTGGGAAATATGGTGGAGGGAATCAGATAGGAAATGAATAAAAAGGGGGGTATGGTAAAGTAAAAGTAGTGAAAGACATAAGCATTAGTATGGAAAAAATGGCTTCCAAAAATTTAGTTAAGAGTTTAAAAACAGCAAAGTGCTATATGGAAAACATTAACGGAAGTTATGAATTGTGGCAGGAGCAAAAAATGTCACAGCAAGACCGCCCCATCGGCTCCCATTCACTAACGATGAAAGGGAGCTATATTGCATCCAATTGGAAAATTGCACCTTCGGCCAGCTGAAGTTCCGAAACATCCACAACATCGGAGTCATGGTGGCGAAGGAGGAGGTAGCCAGAAGGGTGGTGGAATAGTGCAACCTGACAAAATATATTGAAAAATTCTCACAATAGCATGATCACTTCAAATGCATGGAATTCCTTAGGACATACAATTCGGACTAGGAAGCGGGCATTGTAACAATAGGCCGAGGAGAGGGCGCAAAGAAGGTATCGGTCCGATTGGACCCAGTCGTGTGCAAAAAGCTCTGGGATTGGCACCTAGGACAGAAAGGCAAAAAAAAAAGGGATGTTTATGCCTTTCTAAAAATGAAGAAGGAAGAGGTACTTACAAACAATGGCATAAGCATCCAAGACATCCCCGACACTGACACCAGGCTGCAGGCCAAGTTGGTGCACGTGCTCTTCTCCAGCCAACGATACAACTCCTTAATGAATCGGATTAGTGTGCCCATGCTGGAGAATTTAGCAGCCCACACTCTAGATGAGGTGGATTGGAATGGCTACATGCGGAAGACTATCGATCAAGCAGCCAAAGCACTAGCCCTGGGAAGTGCACCAACAGGAGCAGATTCTCCTACTTCTAAGGTAACAGAAAGGAAGAAAGCCTCCTCCAAGGCCTCTTTCATCGGCTACGGAGGAGTCTTAACTGCACTAATTCAGGAGGCAGTAAAGGTAGCACAAGAGCTTGAGGAGGGAGAAGGAGAAACGCCAGAGAAGTCGCCCCCTCGACAGGACAAGGACAGGTCCACCGACAGAATAGAAACAGAAGAAGAAGGGGAAGGACCAACTAGTAAGAGGGCAATCTGGACAACGAAGAAAAAAGCAGCGCAAGGGAAGAAAAAGGGTGATGAAGGGAGGAAGAAAGAAAGAGAGGGCTTGGAAAGGGCAAAGAAGGAGTCCCTGAAAGAAGCAAAAGAGAGAGAAAGGATGAAAAAGCAGGAGGAGCAGAGGGAAAGAGAGGAGTTGCAGAAAGCCAAGGAGGCGTCCAAACAAGAAGCTGAAGCAGAGAAAAGGAGGGAAAAAGAACAAAAAGGGAAAAAGCAGGAGGAGCAAAAGAAAAGGCAGGAGGAAAGAAAGAGGAAAGCGGAGGAAGAAGAGGAGGAGTTGCGAAGGAAAGAAGAGGAGGACCTGGCAGAGGCCACACGACGGTCCATCGAACAACAGTGTCGAGCGGACGAACTAAGGAACCTAAGCCCATGCAGAGATGAGGGGCCTGGATCCAGCACACAGGTGCCAGAATTCGTGCCACCCCAAGTCTTCAAAGGCAAAGGCAAGGCCCCGCTTCATCCAATCCCTACCCTCCTGGTACCTCCCGCGGAAGTCACCACCGTCACCCCCAGCATCCCCACTAGCGCTGATGTGTCGAGTTTCGTGGCGTGGATGCAATATTTTATCAACAAAGAAATGGGCCAGGGGCGGAGCACGAAAACTACGGCCACAGGAAAGAAAAGGCCAGCCGCAGATGCAGAGTCCAAGCAGGAATCCAAAAAGCAAAAAGTCGAAGCCTCCACCTTGCCTATTCACGCAGCGATGATTCCACCGGCTAATTACGATGAATACATCATCGAGCTGCTCTCCTAGTTGGAGAGAGCGAAGGAGGAACACAAAACAACCATGGCTAAGTTGGCAGTCGAGAAGGAAACCATGGCCGCCTTCCAGTTGGACAAGACAAGAATGGTAGCCTTGCAGCAGCGCAAAATTGCAGAGCTAAAACAGGAACTAAAGGCTAGGGATGAGAAGGAGGAACATTGGAGGCAGCTCCTCGAGGATGAGACACAAGAATTAGTAAACATGCAAAGAGGGCACAAGCTTCTCATAGGGTAGTGCCAGGAGCTTGCTGCAAAAGCTGCTAAAGTGGATGCACTCAGGGAGGAGCTGAGTGCTAGGGACGAAGAAAGACAACGAGGAATGGAGGAGCAGAAGGAGGAGCTCAAGCGCCTAACAGATCAGCTGACCTATGAATGACAAGAACAAGAGAGGCTGGTCAGGGAACTAGAGGATTATGGACAGAAAATCATGATGTTGACCTTGAGACAAGGGGAAGGCCTGGAAGTGATGACAAGAGGGCAGAGGAGTGGGCCAAGCATAATGAGAGGAAGGTGAAGACACTGGTGCGCCGCCTTGCTTTAACAAAAAAAGAGAAAATCATTGTGGAGAGCAAGGCAGAGGCAACCCAAGTGGCCTTCAGTGCTCAACAGAAGATCTTCCTCGACACCATCTTGGATGCCACCCACATAGCACAAGGAGAGTCGCTGGAAGCACTACAGAGGAAGCTTGACATGGCGAGAAGAGCTCTACACACTAGATTGCAGATGCCACCACTGTCGGTGGAGGTGAGGCTGAGTCTGGAGGAACAGCGGAAATACCTGACGAGAGCCGGCCTGACCCCCCAGGAAATAGATGCCCTTGGGCTCCAGGAAGAAGCAGTACTTGCAGAATGGCAGGGGGAAGAAGCCAAGCTGGAAATCGATGTGAATCGCTTCAGGGAAGATGTGGTCCCGCAACCCCCCTCGCCACAGGCCCAAGATCCACCACAAGCAGACCCAGCTACAGAAAGAAAAGCCATCTCTAAAGAAAGGCAAAAAAAGCTGGTGGAGGAGGCCAGACAGAAGCTGAGAGCCAAACTAGCCGTGCTACCATCTGCGCCTCTCCCTTCGTGCCCAGATGATCTCCCGGCAGGATTCCATGCAAAACTGGTGGTATGGGAGGTGCAGGAACTAGCAAAGGAACCATTCTCCTTCAGTTTTCTCCTACCCAACAGTTTGCGGAGGGTCCTGCCCCTCAAAGTGATGGATGAGGTGATCGCGGTCGGTGGCCGGCTAGGGAAGAGATGGCTAGAAGAATGGGAAAAGACCCCAACCTCTTGGGGCACCGAAGCGGCCGACTACTGGCACGATAAAGTTTTTGAGATCCCCTACACTGTAGAAAACTATAGGGACCAACCCCTGTGGAGGAGACGAGTATGCAACATAAGCATGCTCGCCTAGATGGCTTTTTGTAATACCCTTCCGTTCGAGCGAAACGACCCTACTTATATGGCGTACCCTCGAAGGGTAGGCATAGATTTTGATGCCACCCTCCATGGGTGCTATGACTTCCCCGTCATTTATAACTCCACTGTAGCATCCTTCGACAACGCCCTTCTTTTTACCGCAGAAAGCCTAGACAAATCTATGATGCACTTCCTTGCGGACTTTTCCTCATGTCCTGACCCCGCCTTCATAACCACCTGTAACTATCTTAGGCTACTTAGGCTACTCCTTAAGCAGGACTCGACTCCACAAGAGCGTGGCATGCCTCCCCTATTCTTCGACCCTAATGCTATAGATAATTGTGCCATGGCTCGTCTCATGATGAGGGCTACCCTCCTCCCTTCTTTTTGCCTATCCTAGAGGACATGAACGACAGCCAGTTCACTAGATGCAACCACCCCTTCCTCTCCACTACCTCCCTACATGTCCGCATGAATCTAAAGAATTACATGCAGAGTCGCCAATTTTTGAGCAAGTCTCTCCACCCACCTTCTCCTCCTCATTCCGACTAAGATACTTGGGCCTATGTCTCATCTTCAAAAAAAAAAAAAAAAGCACCTAAGGATCTCCCTAGCCCCCTCCCCCACTTCACGCCTAAGGCACATCAAGGGCAGGACTTTCAGACCTGTCACCCTAAGGCTCGCACCACACCACCAATGAAGCACAAGCTGGGTCCTCAAGTGTGGGACGTTACCAAGGGCTTGCCCAAGGTTAGACCCATCTCCCACTTCCACTGCCACGAGCACAGCACAGTACACGACAAGCAGCACATCCCTTAGGGAGGGCACAACTTTTCTTATAGGTTATATCGACTCTCAGGGGCTGGCTACCCGCAGAAGACCGTCACCCTTGGAACCCCTTAAGGACCAAAGCATTCCGGCCTCCAGCCACCCGCGTGGTGCTGATGGCCACCATGATCGAACCAGCTCAAGGTGAGACTGCCATTGGCATAGATCTTGGAACTGTATCGTCTAACGATCCATGCCCTACACCTCAAGATCCACGGATAGCTTATTGATTCCACCGGCCCGAGGACCCTCAAATCCAAGGCACAAATCTTCAATCAAAGCCACCGGGTTCAAGCCAAATCAAGTTCAAGGGGTTTTACCAGAATAAATTCCCCCAACAACATCATTGCATTGCTTCAAGCGCTTCTCCTACTCACAAGACGACCCGTTACAACCATGTGACAAATGCCGAGTGTCTCCTTGGAGCTTACCATATGCCGGACTCACTCCGGGTCATCATCCCTAACCACCCACCTACCTATTCCGCCTACCAGCTGACCTAACATGCCCCCTTGTCCCACCGCAGTGCCATGGGACTGGCACTTGGCTAGGAGGGGGGTAATGTTACCGTGTTTCCGACCACGTTACCCAACCACGTTACTGCAGCACAGAGGAGCGGAAACTGGGAAGAAGGAAAAAGAGCAAAAAAGGCGCCTTGACTGGCAACCAATCCCTGAAAAGTTCAAATATTCGGACACGACCCTCAAGAGGCTTCGATGTTGGGCCATGGCAATAAAAGAGGAAAATGTGCACCATTCAAATACCATTAAAATATGGGAGCGCCCCAAAATCCGTGTAAAAGAGTGCCAGGCTCGCTCCTGTGCAAAGTATATGCATTAGTGGGAATAGGGTAAATTAGAATGGTGGGAAATGGGAAAGAGGGCCCAAGCTACCTTCAGCCATGTAAAAGAGGAAAAGGGGATGACCGCCCGGAAAGGATTTAGGGTTTTGTATATAAAGTTGAAAAATGAATGAGAAGCTCATTCTTTGGTGTGTGGCAAAAGGAGTTCTCTTCTTCTTCTCTTCTTCTCTCCTTCTTGCTTGTGTGTGCTCTTGAGAGAGGGAGTGTGAGAGTGTGAGGGAGTGAGTGTGTGTGAGGGTGACGGATCAAGAGGGTGAAGCTCTTTACCATATCCTCTCCTCTTCTTCTCTTCTCTTCCCTTATCTTCTCTTACGCACGCGGCTATGGAGGATGGAGCTTGGAGATGGAGGAGGCTTGAGGATGCTTGTGCTAGCATCTAGGATCGTGGAGCTATCGGAGTGCAAGAGAGAGGAGGGTACTCGATCGAGCATCAAGGTAAGCTCACTACACTCGTAGGATCGACGGCGCGTCGACTAGGTGAGAGATAGCCATTAAAGCTCGCTTGAAACGCTTGAAACAATAAGCGATCCGTGGGTCTTGGCAGTTGAGCGAAAGCTCCCACAACTAGGCTTTGAAGAGGAAACACAACAAGTAGATTGACAAAAGGATGAAGGTGAACTCCAATTTGATATGGGTAGATTTTAAAGAACAGGTGATCCCATAACCCCCCTCGCCACATTCCCAAGAGTAGTCATCAATTGACACATCTGTGGAAAGACAAGCTACCCTCGGGGTAAGGAGAAAGAAACTGGTGGAAGAAGCCAGGAAACAAATGAGAGCCAAGCCGGTCATGCAACCAGGTCATGCAACCAGGTCATGCAACCATCCGCACCCCTACCACCATGCTCAAATGACCTCCCAGCCGGTTTCCACGCTGAATTAATAGTGGGAGTGAGAGGAAAGTGACAAAAAACCCTTCTCCTTTAGCTTGCTTCTGTTCAACAGCCTGAGGAGAGTCATGCCACTTAAAATAGTGGAGGAAGTGATTGCGATTGGAAGATGACTAGGCTAACAATGGCTGGAAGAGAGAGAAAAGAATCCCACTCTCTGGGGGACCGAAGAGGCAGACTTTGGGTAGAATAAGATCTTTGAAGTGCCACCTTGTGTACAAGGATATAACTTCCAGCCCATGTGGAGGAGATGGTATGCAACATTAGCATGCTCGCCTGGATGGCCTTTTGCAACACCTTACCCTACAAAAGGAACAACCCTACATTTATGGCATACCCTAATAGGGTAGGAGTGGATTTTGATGGCACCCTCCATGGATACTATGACTTCCCCATTATCTATAATCCTAAATGTGCCTAGACGTTTGAAAGCCTAGACGTTTCCATAACCCGCTTCCTCGCCTTCACCTTTGAAAGTGAAGGTGATGGTACCTTTGAAAGCCTAGACGTTTCCATAACCCGCTTCCTCGCCGACTTTTCCTCTTGCCTTGATCCAGCCTTCATAATCACTTGTAACTACCTTAGGCTTCTTAAACTCTTACTTAAGCAGGACCCTACCCCATAAGAACGTGGCCTCCCACCCCTCTTTTTTGATCCTAATGCCATCGCTAGCTGTGCCATGATGCGCTTGATGATGAGAGCTAGTGTTCTACCTTCTTTTTGCCTAGCTCTTCTTGAAGATATGAACGATAGCTAGTTCACTCGATGTAACTACCCCTTCCTCTCCACCACTTCACTCCATGTTCGCATGAATATAAAGGGATACATGCAGAGCTAACAGTTTTTGAGCAAATCTATCCAGCCCCCTTCTCCACCTCACTCTGATGATGAAAGTTAGAAACTGGCTATTAACCTAGATTTTAAAAAATAATAATAATAAAAAGAAAAGAAAATAAAAATAAAAGAAAGAAAGAAAGGCAAGAAAACACATTACAAAAAGAAAAAGACATGGAAAGAAAGACTCACATGAAGACACAACTAGGACCACACAGGACACGATCACTGCACCTAGGGGTCCTCAAGTTAGGTGTCTCTAGTGGCTTCAGTCGGCCGGCTCCACTCCTAACCCCCTAGCCCCTTTTTGACCCCCCACTTCATGCTTAGGGCACATCAAGGGCAGGACATACCTAGGGAGGTAACACTTGCCTATGGTTAGACCTATCACCCTATGCTACACACACCGCACCTCCCTACTGCACGAATGGGGTCCTCAAGTGTGGGACATCACCGAGGCCTAAACCCAACTCCCCATTCCACCAGCACGAGCACAATGCACCACATAGTAAGGTAGACACTCCCCTTAGGTAGAGCATCGCACCTTCTCCTTTCAGGTACTACAAAATGCGACAAACTACCAACTTCAGAGGCCCCATCATCCACTTGACATCTGATTGGCTCCTTTGTCAAGTATCATTGCCAAAGCTTCCAAAGTATCTAAGTCCACATGTGGCCCTACCATCACCTGACCAATAACTTGCCAATTGCCTACCCTTTCCCAACAAACAGCTAGAAGTGCCATGGGACTGGCACCCATCTCGAAGGGGAGTAATGCTAACCTCAATTCGAGATGGTGGAAAAATGAAGGAAAAAGTGAAAAAAGGATGGAAAAAGAGCAAAGGTGTATAGGCGGCCCCTAAAGCTAAGGAAAAATCACAATTTTAAATGAAAGGTGCCTCAAAAAACTCTAAAAACTCTTGTAAAAGAGCGCGAGGCTCCCTCTGTGCCATTTGTAAAAGAATAGATGGGTATAGGCTTAGGGCATGAAGCAAGAAGAGGGAATTAGAAAAAGGGACCTTGCCACAATGGCCGATCATGTAAAAAGAGATGGGTGCCCATGGGATTTTAGGGTTTTGTATATAAAGTTGAAAGGTGAATGAGAAGCTCATTCTTTGGTGTGTGGCTAACAAGAGTCCTCTCTTCTTCTCTTCTTCTCTTCACCTTGCTTGTGTGTGTGCTCTTGAGAGAGAGAGTATGGGAGTGTGAGGAGGGAGTGAGTGAGTGAGTGTGTGGGATTGAGGGATCAAGATGGTGAAGCTCTTCACCATCTCCTCTTGTCTCTTCTCTTCTCTTTTCTCATGCGCACGGCTATGGTGGATGGAGCTTGGAGATGGAGGAGGCTTGAGGATGCTTGAGCTAGCATCTAGGATCGTGGAGCTACTAGCATGTGCGAGAAAGGAGGAAACTCATTTCGGCATCAAGATAAGCTCATTACACCTCGAGAGGATCGACGGCCATGAGAGCTGCTTGAAATGCTTGAAACAATAACCGGTCCGTGGGTCTTGGCAGTTGAGCGTGAGCTCCCACTACAACGGCCAAATGTGATGCATGCACGCATCAAAGGGGCTGTACCACTACCCATCTCCAAAGCCAATCCTCTGGGAGGACAAAGAGCCTCTAGAAAGCATTACACAAATCATACACTCCGCTGCACACATGATCTCAAATGTGCCTCCTCGCCAACCTCCAATACCCTTGCAATATTTGGCAAATAGTGACGAATGACATGCTACGAGAACTACACACCATGATCATATCGTAATGTGGCACTCTCCTGAAGACGTAAAGAGGCCATGTAGCCTCGACATCGTAGCATGTAAAAGTAGAAGGCATCCATATGTCGCACAATAATGACAAAAAATTGAGACATGTCACAAACTAATCAAGAACAACAAAGCACCAAGAAAACTAAGTGTACAATAAACATGTCAAATACCTCTATGGAAATACCCTCAATCATAACCTCATCCATGAAGGCTAAGTCCTCAACTATGAATCTATGCACAATCTCCAACTCACACCGCGGGGCATATTTCTCCACCCATGAGGGAGAGTCCCTTGACAGAAAGAAATACATTTTAAACATTGACAATTACCTAACAATCTTATTCACAAGTACCTAACAATCCTATTTACATATTTCTGACTCAAAGAATCACCAAAAATGGAGGCAAGACAAACAACCCATCCTGAGTCCGCCAAACAAGCTGTTGCCACTCCAAGTCCATGCCAAATATGATCCTCCGACACCTTGTTCCACAATGGAACATCGTCTCTTCCATGCGTAGAGTCCATGGGAAGATCCAAGAGCACAAAGTCAGTAGCCCATGCCACCATTTTTTTCTTTTTCTTATACTCCACCCCCAACTTATTGATTCCAGGATGGATCTTTGCATAATCCTCATTTCTAATAGAGGATGCAAAATCCTTACCCATAGAAATATAATCTCCACATCCAAATGAAAAGATAGAGCAATCCAAAGAAGCCCCCCCTTGTATGGACAAGAGTGGCACAAATTCTTTTTGGGATGGTGGTCTAGGATGTGAGGATGGACCTAAATAATCACAGCAAGTATAATGAATGAACAACAAGCATAACATACAAAACAATCGACTTGCGTATATCCATAAAAAGAAGCATACCACAATGAAAGCTACCATGCATACCAACATCGAGTGGTGGTGAATTGTCATCAACAAAAATTTCAGGATCTAAAACAAAACAAACAAAGAAACATAAATCTTTATTTTACAAGGAAGGTATATAAAGTATCCAACATAGAGAGCTAGCCTTCTCTAAGTTGCACGAGACATGAATATGCAAAGTGAAATAAGTAAAAGTCACATATACTCTGTGTCTCACTAATTTGAGCTTGCTTGCCTCTTTGAGCATGCTCACTCCTTTTTGCACTTCCTTGCCCCTTATTTGTTCACTTTCAAAACCACTTCTTTGTTAGAAAAGTAAAGCTTAAGGAAAGAGAGTTGACTCAGACAACCACCACTTGCACCCTTTCCCTTTGATTTTTACCATCCCTCAAACTTAGATTTCTCACTTGGCAATACATGGGGTGAGGGCATGTCAATCCACCAAGGGCATGTCTCAATCTCAAATGGTGAGAGAGCAATCATATTCTCCCCATACATTGTGGATTCTTTGTTAGTGATATCCACCCATGTTTTAGAAGCCTTGGGAAAATCAACAAGCAGGTTGAGGTCTCTCAAGTGAAAAAAATACCTGGAATATTCAAAGATAATTTATCCAAGCCAACACAAACTACACACTGCAATGTCAAACAAAAGGCATTAAAATAGAAAACCAACCGATAGAGCAACCAACAAGCGGCTGCATCAAGATGGGACTGAATAGGTTGATCCTCTTTTTTTTGGAATTTTCTTTAGCACCAGTTTTCTTAATGTTGCCAAAAATATGTTTTCTGCCCTCTATCGTATGGATGCAAAGTAAACATGAAGAGATGGCTCATTGGGAAAATTAATTGGATGCTCTGTGGTAGCTGCTATGCTTATCTCTTGCTCCAAAGAACGAAGTGCATTATTTTCTATCATGTCTAGCAATAGTTCCCTAGACAACCACCTACAATGATAGAAATAATGAAAGGCACGAAAACATGCAAAGCAAATACAATTTTTTTCTATGAAGCATAGAGATAAAGCAAGAAAAGTGAAAAAATCTTACACTTTGAACTCTGTGTTTGTTGATGGCATACCATGGATATTGCAAACAGATCTTGATCTCTCAAGCAATCTCAACCAAGTTATCTTTTTCTCTGCACTGACAAAAGAAATTGCTATCAAATTCAACTTTTCAATACCCACAATGGTGTCTGCTCCATCAAATTGAAGAGAAAACAAAGTTTCTCTCCATTCCTTGCCAAGGGATGGATTAATAATATTCGAAACCTAATAAATATACCAAAACCATTTCATATTAGTAGGAGACAAACACAACAATAATAATTCTAAACAAATCAAACATTGCAATACTTTTTGCATACAATCAGTGTACTTTTGTCACAACTCAGTGGAGATCTCCTTTTCTTTTAAAGCCCTCTCCTCTGCACTTAGACCTTTTGTCACTTCAGCTACTTTGTTCCTTACTTCCTTTTGAAACTCAACCTACAAAATTTTGGGGAAATCATTGCATACCATACTTTCTAATCCTCTCATAACAAGAAAGAGCCCAAATATACAAGCTGGGCCAAATCCTCTATAGCCAACGGATACCATGGGGGTGAAGTCTTTGATTCAAGCTTCTTTTTGGCTTCCAAGGTTTTATCCACATTAGCAAGTTGCTCTCGCAAATAGGATTTAATGTCACACTCACAAATATTTGCATCGTTGACCCATGTATCCTTCAGATTTGTGACTATGGCTGCATGCTCATTCAAGCTTCAAAAAAAAAGAAGATGCATTTAATGAGAAGGATCACATGTGCATTGTGTTTTGAGAGGAACTTACTCATTAATGCGAAGAAAGCCAACAAGCAAGGAGACTTCATTGAGTCTAGTTGGATCAACAACAGTGCTAAAGACCCTCAAATTCCATTCTTTATCATCTTTATATTTCTATGTAATGAGCTCCATCCAAGCCACTGTGCGATGGTTCCCCTCCCACACATCAAACATTTTATTGGAAAGAAAAGACAACCCCTTCTTGGTTCTCAACTCATTTTATCTATAGCCTCTCACTTGCTTTCAACTCAACTCTATCTCACACTTGATAGTGACCCATAGGCTATTTATATAGCCTCTCCCAAGCTAGGGTTAGGGTTTCCCCTACCCCTAGGGCTATTCACACCCATCTGCCCTCATACTCCCTTGCTTATAGTGGGTTCCTATGCCTATCTTCTAACACCCCCCCTCAATGCTAGGGTGGAATTGGATTATAAGGCATGTAAGATGTCCCCCCCTCCCCTGCGCCCCCCCCTTCTTGGGATGCCTTTATAAATTAGGATTACAAGAGTGTTTTAGGTAGATGATTTAAAGAGTCAAAACAGTTGATCTTTAGATGGATTGGAGGCATAGTTGGCCACCAATTCTTTGGGTACATCAGGAGTGTTGGGGCATTTACTAGTGATATGCTCTATCTTCTTGCATTTGTTACATTTCATTTTCTTGGGATACTTATTCCAACAGTTGTTTACAAGATGTCCTTTTTTCTTACAGAAAGAACATCTAGTGAGAGCTGTATATACCAATACTTGATCATAGGAAGTTGAAGATGCCTGACTATTGTTGCTTTCTTTGTGGTTCCTCTTTTCTTCATCCAAACAGGATTGAAGGGTACTTGCTAATGTAGGATCTGGAATGTTGGTGAGAGTGGTTACAAGAGTAGGAAACTCTTGTTTTACAGCTTTTAGGAGAATAGCAATAGCATCTTCTTCATGTATTGGAGCTTGTACAGAGGAAAGCTATGCCATGAGTGGCTTCATGTGAGAGATGAATTTTCCCAAATCTTCTCCTGATCTATATTCCAAGCTAAAGAATTCAAATTTAAGGAAGATTTTAGTATTTTTACCAGTGGCTCCATAGAGCTTTTCAAGCTCATCCCATTTTTCTTTAGCAATGTTTAGTTGATCAACATGATGAATCAGGGACTCATCTAAGTGTAGCATTATGATTGCTTGGGAACATTGGTCATCCTCTATATCAATCAGATTTGTAGAGTTTACAACTCTAATGCCTTGAAGGAGAGACCAATACCCTCTCTCCATCATTTTGTACTTTATAAGTACCTACCATGGGTGGAAATCTTTGCCATCAAACTTTCAAATTTGAGAACGGACATCAGCATATGTTGTGGCCATTGGGAAGGTCTTACCACTTGTTAGGACAAGGGCAGTGTCTAATCCCTTACAAATTTTCCACTGAATGCGGAAGCAAATCAAACAATTGAAATCAAAGTTGCAATGAGGAGAAAGGCTAAAAATCATACAGATGTAATATTTCAAGGTATGATTGTGGTGGTCCTTTCTTAGTGCAATCTTCTTCCGAGGTTTAATAGTCTTTTTAGGTTTTAATGAAGTAAACCTAGACAGGACTTCAGGCTCTTCCTTGTGGTATGGCTTAGTGGATGAAGCTTGTGTTGGACAAGGTTGGTCTATGATCTCAATGCTTGTTGCTAATGATTCCGAGGAGAGTACAATGACACTCATCCTTTTGATTTCATTGACCACTATACTTGAAACAAAGTCACTCAAGATATGCAATACACTTCTAGTGTATGATGGTCTATGTGTTTATAATTGTACACATAGCCTTACAATTTTAAGCAGAGCACTTAGTTGTTTTCATTTCCTGATAAAAGCATTCAGATTGTGTAGGTATTAGCAGCAATGATGATTTAAACAAAGTGCCTTAGTGCTTACAAGCACTCATTTGTAGCTGATGTTGCTAGAGATGGTAAATGTCGATCTTAATGAGCTTGATGTTGACTCTTCGAGTAGAGGAACTTCTAAAATGAGATTCCTAGATTAATAACACACTCTGTAAGAGTTGAATCAATGATTAAAATCACTGTTGATGACCAAACATTGAAAAAAAATTGAAAATGGATGAAGCTTGAAGCTCCTGGCTATGGCTGCCAGAGACCCATAGTTAGGATTTAGCTTGTAGCAGCCAGTAGAGGTTGAGCTTCTAAGATCCCTCTTAGGAGTAGATGGCCCACTAGGGGGGCTAAAAAAGCCCTATGGTAGCCACCATCAATGCATCTCCTACAACCCGTGTTTAAGCATGAAGTAGTCGCCTGCCCAGAATTGCGCCGTTTTGACTCAGAGCGTAATTCCATCCATCTGCGTGTCTTATTCCATGGTCTTTGGTGATAGGTAGCTATGCCCTGAGATGTGGAAGAGTTTCTTAGAAGGAACAAGGAGTTGATATGGCCTCCTTTGTCCTCCCCAAGTCCTCCATCAGAGGTGCGTCTGGTTTGGCTATGGAGGCAAGAGGTAAAAGATGAAGATGATGGACTATCTTATGCACTTAGTGAGGTTGAGGGTATAGGAAGCTGAGGGGATTAGAGGAGGATCTGATACCATGTTTGAAAGCAGAGTTGTAGCATTGGAATGTGTGCACGAGAGGGAGAAAGAGGCTCAAAGTACAAGAACAAATTCTTGTTTAATAAGTTGCTCAAGGTGCAACTTGGTTACACTGTATCTCACACTTGATAATGACCCATAGACTGTTTATATAGCCTCTGTCAAGCTAGGGTTAGGGTTTCCCCTACCCCTAGGGCTATTCACACCCATCTGCCCTCATACTCCCTTGCTTATAGTGGGTTCCTATGTCTATCTTCTAACAAGTTTCACCCTCTAAGGATATTTTGAGTAGTGAAGTGTCACTTCTCAAACCTCGAACTCTAGGGTATGGAAACATCCTACAAAAGGGAGTGGGTGGGCAACTTGAAACATCTAAAACCTTGCATTTAGCCAATACATCTCCACCTTTCATAATTTCCACCATCTCATTTTCCCCTTGCTCTTCTTTCTCACTACACATGGACTGCATAGTGCTGCTAGCGGGTTGAGACAATACTTGTTCTTTTTGTCTTCTTTTAGAAACATAGGAAGACATTTATCAAACAAAAAACAAACAAAATTTGAAACATGGAACTTAGAAACTGGCAAACTCAATATAAGCAACATACAATATTCCCTAGAAAAAGTAAACAAACAAGAACCTGGATAGGAGGGAAATCATCGTTGCCACTCTCATCTACTGTAGGACTAGATGCACACACTCCTTTCTTCTTGCTCATTGGTTGAATTATGAATCATTAGTTCACATAGAGATATTAAGAAATCAAAGCTGCAACAATTAAATGTAAAATCTTAATGTAGGAGACCCGAACTCCCTATGTTTTTTTGCTTGTCCCTTTTGCGGTGGAGGAATTATTATTCCCTAACATTTCACATAAGATTATATTGGTGTCAAAAAATTAAGATCATGGCCCTCTACACTCACACTAACTCACTCTAACTCACACACCCACACTCTCTTACACACACCTTGAGCCTCACACCACTCCTCTTACACACACACACACACACACACACACACACACACACTCTCTCTCTCTCTCTCTCTCTCTCTCTCTCTCTCTCTCTCTCTCTCTCTCTCTCTCTCTCTCTCTCTCTCTCTCTCTCTCTCTCTCTCTCTCTCTCTCTCTCTCTCGTCATCATACACACACACATGCTTGGCCTCTTACACACACACCAGCACCAAAAGGGCAAGAAGCTAAGGCCACAGACAATGGGACCTTAGCCCCTTTCCACTAAGGGCAAGAAAGCCCATATGCTAGCGTATGGGCTTTCTTGACCTTGGTGGGAAGGAACTAAGAAGAGTGCATAACACGGAGAAGAAGGGGCCACAGTTACATGTGGTGGCAGAGTGCAGAAGGGGTTTGTCGAAGAGGAAGGCATGGGGAGCACAAGGTGCCTACAACAACAACCAGGGTGCAAAGACAAAGGAAGAAGAAAGAAGAAGAGAGAGAGCTATGTGAAGTGTGAAGTGTGCTCAAAGAGAGAGAGAGAGAGAGAGAGAGAGAGAGAGAGAGAGAGAGAGAGAGAGAGAGAGAGCTTGTTAAAGAAGTGTGTGTGTGTGGGTTAAAAGAAGGGGAAAGAGGGAGCAAGTCATTGAGGACCAAGGGCAAGAAAGCCCATATGCTGGTGTATGGGCTTTCTTGCCCTTGGTGGCAAGAAGTCGGCCAGCCCTTGGCGGACATCACAACATCACAACATCCCTTTCCTTATTGCCACCAAGGGCAAGAAAGCCCATATGCTAGCGTATGGGCTTTATTGCCCTTGGTGGCAAGAAGCTCCTGCGTTTTTGCTCCTTTCTTATGCACATTATTGACATACCAAGATAGGTTAATGAAGAACATAAACCAGTACTTACTCACTTGTTTGCTTCCCCAACTCTAGGTTCATGTCTTTGAGAAAGACTTGCGTTTTCGGTTCTTTCTTATTTCGCCTATTCAACCTATGTTCAAACAAAAAGTATTCAAACAAAAATTAGTCGATTAAGGGAAGCTTGGTGATAAATGCTTAAAGGAAGCTTCACACTTGGTGCTTAGGCTTAGGCTTCGGACTGTCATTCGAAGCTTAAATAGTTATCACCAAGCCACCATACCCTGCTTGAACTCGTGGCCTCCTTGAGCTCCAATATGATCACTTGATCGCCTCACCATCTCCCCTGCAAGTATCCTACCTGCGGCCATCCCTTTGTGACCCCATGAAGCTTTGAGAGATTGACTGCTGCCCTATGATTGACCGCCATCACAAATAGTGATCTCCTCGAGCACATCGTGTCAGGTGGATCACACCGAGTGCGTGTGCATGATCAACTAGAGACACATGGCAACACGAGGTGATTGGCTTGAATAATCGATGCTTGACCATGCTGTGGGTGGGGGGAGGGGAGGGTGCACACAGAGAGAGAGAGAGAGAGAGAGAGAGAGAGAGAGAGAGAGAGAGAGAGAGAGAGAGAGAGAGAGAGAGAGAGAGAGAGAGAGAGAGAGAGATGAGTGCATCTAATGTCCTTGGCGAAGTTAAGGATATGATGAACCACTACACTGACATGATTTCTGAACAATATCGGCAAATAGCTGTTGACGTCAATTTCCTGAAGAAGCAGCAGATCTGATAGGGAGTCGACGCCCTGAAGAGATTGGTTCCTCAAGATTCAGCTGTAAGTGGTGTGGGGGACAACATTTCCCTAGAAACTGTCCAAATGTGAAATGTGATATTTGTGGGAAGTCGGGCCACTTAGCCGCTACCTGTTGGAGTAAGATTAGTTCCCTCCAACAAGGGAGTAAATAGCCAGGTCTAGTTAATCATAGAGTGCAAGGTAATAACCTCCAACAAAATGATGGATCGAGACAAATATTGTAAAGGGAAAAGACCACTATAGAAGAGTTGCCACAAGGCAATGGAGTCAGCCTTGTTGAGGTTGTACGCGTCAATGGCGCTGAAACCTCTAACCTAAGAGCCATGACAAGAGGCCAAAAGACTAAAGAGGTTGACAAAGATAATGCAAAATAGGTCGAGGGAAACCCTAAGCAAGGGGATAAGGGGACGCAAGCCCTGAATCCTGGAGTGGAAGATGGATCTCTAAGGCCTGTTGATAAGAAAGTAGATCCTAAGGAGAATGAGGAAGTGCCAAGGAAGAAGGTGAGAGCTAAAAAAGAAGTACCAAAGTCGGTCCTGAGACCAAAAAAAAGGATGGCGTGGCGAGAAAAGAGAGCTTTGGTGTCAAGAATTGCGTGGTGGGGGGACTTGCTCAAGATGCTGCGCCAAACACACACAGAATGCACAAGGAAAAGCTCACTCAAGAGAAAAGAAGAGAGATGGATACCAAAAACGTTTTCTTGTTGGTTTTTTATTCTTCTTCCACACAATTTACAATGTACACAAAGTATAGATAAGATACATCATAAAGGAAAGTTGCCTACTAAGTCAAACAATGCATAACCGACTACACTAGTCGATTGGCGCTATAACTATGCAAACCGTAAATAGGTGTAACAACCTGAATATAATAAGTAAAGAGTCAGTGGCCATGTGAAAGTCATAATGACCATGTGAGAGTCATAATGAGTCAGTGGCCATGTGAGAGTCATAATGACCATGTGAGAGTCATAATGAGTCAGTGGCCATGTGAGAGTCATAATGACCACCGACGTGCTAAGTATAGATGTGTGGACACATCTAACCAGGCGGTCCATCATCGATGTCCGCATGTGTTGAGCTTGTCATCTCAACACTCCCCCTCAAGCTCAACTGCATCTCTGCAACTCCAAGTAAGCTTCGAAACTTTTGAAGCTTCTTTCTACCCAATGCCTTCGTGAAGATGTCAGCTATCTAATCTTGTGTGCTGACATACACCAAGTCAATCTCACCTGCTAGTACCTTCTCTCTCACAAAGTGGTAGTGTACCTCAATATGTTTTGTCCTGGCATGGAACACAGGGTTCCTAGCCAACTGTATACTACTCATGTTGTCACAATAAATGACAACTGGACCTTCCACATGCACATCCAAATCAGCCATTAACTTTTGTAGCCATACTACCTCACATGTTGCAACAACAGCACCTCTATACTCAACCTCTGTACTGGACAAAGCAACTGTAGATTGCTTTTTGCTGCTCCAAGCAACTGCTGCACTACCAAGAGAGAACATGTATTTGTTGGTAGATCTTCTATCAGACATACTACCAGCCCAATCTACATCTGTGTATCCAAACACCTGTACATCTGTACCCGCCTCATAGAAAAGTCCATAATGTAATGTGGACTTCACATATCTCAATATGCATCTGATTGCATCCAAATGTGGCTTTCTAGGTACTTGCATAAACTGACTCAGAAAACCAACAACGTAGCTCAAGTTTGGCCTTGTAATGGTCATGTAGATCAAACTCCCCACTATCCTCCTGAACATAGTAGGGTCTTCTATCTCATCCCCAACATCAGCACTCAACTTTACATTCTGCTCCAACGGGACTGAAAGTGGTTTGCATGTTGTCATACCATACTTGGACAACATATCCAAGCCATACTGTCTTTGGGACAGCCATATATCATCATCACATCTGATCACCTCAATGCCAAGGAAGTACCTTAGCTCACCTAAATCCTTCATCTCAAACTTCTTCTTCAAAAAATCCTTGACTTCAGCAATCCCACTATCACTATCACCTGTAATAATCAAGTCATCCACATAGATGACTGTGATGACCAAACCTGCATCTCCCTTTCTCACATAAAGTGAGTGATCAGCATCAGAAGCATAAAAGCCAATATTGATAAGATACTCTCTGATCTTGTCAGACCATGCCCTAGGTGCTTACTTGAGCCCATAGAGCACCTTCTTCAACCTACACACATACGTGGGATGCTCTAAATCTTCATAACCTGCTGGCTGATCCATATACACTTCTTCCTACAAATTACCATGCAAGAAGGCATTCTTCACATCCATTTGCTGCAACCTCCAACCTTTGGCTGTGCTGCCAAAGCAACCACACATCTGACAGTTGCCATCCTAGCAACTGGACTGAAGGTTTCATCATAATCTATGCCATATGTCTGGGCATAGCCTTTTGCAACCAACCTAGCTTTGTACCTACTAATAGAACCATCTGCATTGTGCTTAATCTTATAAACCCACTTACATCCAATAGCTTTCTTGACCTTTGGCAATGATACTAGATCCCAAGTCTTATTGGCCTCTAATGCAGCCATCTCCTCATCCATTGCTGCATCCCAATGAGCATGACCAACAGCCTCCTCAAAACATGTGGGCTCAACATCCTCAACTAGTTTTACCATATAAGAATAATGGTGAGCTGCATAACCTTCAAAACCAAATCTTTTAACAGGGTATCTGACCCTGCTAGATCTGCGTACTACCGGATCACTCAATGGAGCCTTTTCATTATTGAAGGAATGCCAAGCTCATCATCCAAGCTCTCTGAGCCACTGGAGTCTTCATCAAGAACTGCATCAATGCCATATGACACTTTATTCTTTCCTTTGTCTTTACCTGTAGTGCTACTAGATGCACCTGAAGATGTAGAGGTACTCCTTAGTCTCCCAGACCAAGGACTACAAGAAGACGTCTCTAGTCCACTAAGAGTCCGTGATTCTTGCTTTTCAGCCTGCACATGAGTGTCATGATCATCATCATCATCCAATGCATCACCACTAGATGCATACCAACTCCTCATTTCATCAAAGATGACATCCTTGCTCACTCTGAACTTACATGTGACAGGGTTATAACAATGATACCCTTTCTGCTCTAAAGAGTATCCAATAAAGACACACTTTTCAGCCTTTGGATCTAGTTTCTTCCGCAACTCATCTAGCACATGAACATACGCAATGCAGCCAAACACTTTTAAGTGTGAGACATCAGGCTTCTTACCTGTAAAACATTCTTCGGAGGTCATACCATGAACTGCAACTGTGGGAGTTCTATTCATAATATAATTAGCAGTATGAACAGCCTCAGACAAAAAATGCTTAGGTATATTCTTTTCAGCCATCAAGGTGCATGCAACTTTTGCAATATGCTTGTTTTTCCTTTCTACAACCCATTTTGCTGTGGGGTATACCTGCATATGAACTGTCTCTTTATCCCATGAGACCTCAAAAAATCACTGAACTCATTCGAGAGGTACTCTCCCTCTCCATTTGATCTCAAGCACTTTACTTTCAAGCCTGTTTCTCTTTCAACTGTAGCCTTGAAAGTTCTAAAGTGTTCAAACGCTTCACTCTTTTCCTTCATAAAATATACCCATAGCTTTCTAGAACAATCATCAATGAATGTGACAAAGTATGAGCTGCCTCCAAGAGATACATTTTGTGTAGGCCCCCAAATGTCTATATGCACAACATCAAGGATATTTCTACTTACACCTCTGTCATGTGAGAAGGGTTGTCTTGCCTGCTTGCCAAACTGACATGCTTCGCATACCTTATGAAATTCTGCAACTCTAAATGTAGGCAAACCTGTAACCAACCCTTTGGACTGCATTAATTTCAGCCTTTGTACATTTCCATGTCCAATGCATTTGTGCCAAATTTCAATATTTGCAACAACACCTTTTCCTTTAGCATACATAGCAGCATTCATAGTAGGAATTCCAGCATCCATAATAAACATACGTCCAACTCTACTTCCCTTTGCTACCAACCTGCACTTGTCATTGAAGTCTTCTACAAAGCAACCCTTTGCATTAAATCTGACTTGCAGCCCTTGCTCTACCATTTGACCAACTGACACCAACTTCTTTGTAATAGATGGCACATGTAATACATCTAAAAGACTCTTTGTCTTACCATCATACAAGGACAAGGGAACTTTTCCAATGTGTGAAATTGGGTGGCATGAATCATCACCCATCTACACATAACCTGCATTTTGTAAATGTTGCATCTCTCCAAACCATTCTGCATGGCTGGTCATATGATTGGATGTACTTGAATCAACATACCAAACATCATCATGTGTTCCCTTTTCTGTAATAGCATTCAGCACATGCTGCATAACAAACATACATTCATTTTTGTCTTCATTCTGTTGTGAAGACGATGCATAGTTTCCTTGCTGCAACTTTCCACAATGAATATCATCTTTCTTAGCATAACATTGGGCTGCAATATGACCTATTTTTCCACAGTAGTGACACACAATACCAGAGTTGTTAGAGCCTCTATTCTACCATCCACCTCTTCCTCTAAAGCTCCCCCTGCCTCTAAAGTTACAATGACCTCCTGAAACCTGCATATCGCCAAATTGCTGATTCAATCTGTTTTGCTGGTTGTCACTACCACGTCCTGTACCACGGTCTCTTGAAGAGAACCTGCCACGTCCCCTTCTTGAACGGGAGTAGAAAGCTTGGACCTGTTCACCACTTCTTTCAGATGTCTCACTCTGCATGTTGATCTCTTCAGTGATCATAAGGGAGACCAACTCATCAAAATCTGGAAATGGCTTTTTGAAATATACGGAAGTTACAAAAGACTTCCAAGCCTTTTCATTGTTAAGTCCACCCAAGGTAGACGACAGCAAATCATCATCATCGGGCATTGCATCACAATCGCTGCCAATGCATCTGCAATGCTCCTTACCTTCAGCGCATACTCATTGATAGACATCTTCCCTTTCTTCAATGTATTCAACTCGTGCTTGTGTTGAATCTTTCGTGCCTTTGTATTTACAGAAAACATACTTTCAAGTATGGTCCAAGCTGCATATGAATTCTCTACATTTCTAATATGTGCCATCATATTATTGTCAATTACTGTAGACAGCCAATACATGACCTTCTTGTCTTTTGCATTCCATTCCTTCCGTGCCTTTGTCTCTTCTAGAGTTGGAGGATCACTCACCTCCGACTCCTTTTCTTCACCTGAAACAAACTCGTAGAGGCCTTTTCCAATAAGGAAGTTCGTGACACGGAACTTCCATGAAGGGTAGTTGTTCTTATCGAGCTTCTCAATGATGGGGTTTCCACTGTTCTCAGCCATTATTACAAAACTAATACCAAACAGCAAGCAAATCTTTTGCAACCCTTGACCTGTAGTGCATAGTAATACACCAGAGAGTCTTTTTCACTGTCTGCTCAACAATACATACAATCTGCAACCTGTTTGTAGATTAACCTTCCTGAAAACACCTCAAGAATTATAGATTCGGAATCTCTAACCTGTGTACCTACTTTCGGTCAAAACAGTCTAAATCACAGTGTACCCGAAACTGCTGTCCGTAACCTTGCAGCTCTAAAACGGGGCCGGAAACGGCCTCACATGCCCAAAATAATTGCAAGCAAGCCCTAAATGGCTTATCTGTAGAATACACAGTGCTCTTCACACACACCAAATCTCACTATAATCTGAGATTTTTGCTCTGCCCTGCTTCCGGTACCTCCACAGGCACTATCCAAGAGAAAGAGTGGAAGGATGGGAGAGCTTCTTACCCGTGGCTTGCTTGCTCGAACCTTGCTTCTTCTCCTTCACTTCAGCCTTTGAAATCAGCCTCTCTCAGTGGTGCGGCTCTAATACCATGCCAAGAATCGCGTGGTGGGGGGACTTGCTCAAGATGCTGCTCCGAACACACACAGAATGCATAAGGAGAAGCTCACTCAAGAGACAAGAAGAGAGATGGATACCAAAAACGTTTTCTTGCTGGTTTCTTCTTCTTCTTCCACACAATTTACAATGTACACAAAGTATAGATAAGATACAGCATAAAGGAAAGTGGCCTACTAAGTCAAACAATGCATAACCGACTACACCAGTCGTCTGACGCTATAACTATGCCAGTTGTAAATAGGTGTAACAACCGGAATATAATAAGTAATGAGTCAGTGGCCATGTGAGAGTCATAATGACCACCAACGTGCTAAGTGTAGACGTGTGGAGCCATCTAACCTATCATGATTTTGATTTAGCAAGTTCTCTTTGCAAAGTCAAACCAAATGTAACCTTTTACAGTTGATTAAATTATCTCTAGGAGTACGCAAGGAATTCAAGAAGATTCTGCGTATTGGGTATATTGTAGAACCTTTGGGCATAGCACAAGTAGGGGAAGATTGGTTTGATCATGCTGAAAAGAATTGCCCTAGGGTTCCAGTATACGTGGATGGAATATTAGTATAGCATGCTATCGTAGACATTGGGTCCTCCGTCAATATCACGAGTTCAGAGTTGATGGAGAGGTTGGGTCTAGGCATCCAAAAAGACAGCTCCACCCTTCTTAGAATGACTGATGATAGCCTAAGGCAACCAAAAGGTTGCGTTACTAAAGTCCATGTTACAGTTGGAAGTGTAGAATGTTTCTTGGACTTTAGGATAATAAGATTTGCAGGACGTCCTAGCTATCAAGTCTTGCTAGGTAGTCCTTGGATCTTACGAATAGACTGCCAAGTCGATATACTTGCGGGCCGAGTGGTTCTAGGTAGAGGTGCTAATTGAGTAATAGTCGATGCTTACCCTGAGTCTCCTCAGAGTGAGAGAGCTCCTTTATCCTCCATTGATATAGAAACGGTAGATGATCCATCTGGTAGTGAGACACCATCCAGTGAAGAATCTAGGGAGGGGTCCACTACAAAGGATATTTATTAGGTAATCTTAAATGAGCCGATAGAGCTGCAAGATAGGATAAGAGATGCAGATGTGATTGAGTTAGACCTTGGCACATCGAATGATTTGCAGCCAATTAAATTAGGTTCCATGCTCAGTTCAGCAGAAAGGGAGGACTATGTGTCCTTGATTCGAGAATTTCGCGATATCTTTGCTTGGAGTTATGATGAGCTGAGAGGTATTCCTCCAAGCGTGGCTGTTCATACTATTCCTGTAAAAGAAGGAAGTCATCTTGTGCATCAGAAAGTAAGGCATACGCCTTTTGAATTGAGGGACGGGCTGTTTGAGGAGTTACAGAAGTTACAGAAAGCTGGTTTAATTTTCCCTTTACAGCACACAGAATGGTGTTCACCGATTATCATCAGAAGAAGAAAAATGACCAGATCTGATTATGTGTAGATTTTAGAGAGTTGAATAAGTAGACGGTGAAGGATTACTACCCGCTGCCATTTATTGACCAGATTTTGGATCAATTAGCAGGTAGGGAAATATATTCGTTTATGGATTGCTTTGCGGGTTATAACCAGATGACAATTGCAGAAGAGGACAAGTTGAAAACAACTTTCATTACTGTCTTTGGTACTTTTGCATACCATGTAATGGCGTTTGGTTTGTGCAATGCACCTAGATCATGGCAACGAATAGCATACAAGACCTTTGATGACATCTCCCCAGATGAGTTGAAAGTGTTTATTGATGACCTGGGGGCAGCCACTGTGAGGGAAAGGATGTTGATTATTTTAAGAAAGTGCTTTGAGCGGTGCAAAAAATTTTGTATCACTCTTAATCCATGGAAGTGTGTCTTTGGAGTGCCTTATGGGCTATTGCTAGGCCATGTGGTCAGTTCAGTAAGAATCTCAATCGACCCTGAAAAGATCAAGGTTATAGTTGCTATGAGTCCACCACGCACTCTGAAAGAGGTTCATAGCTTTCTGTCATCGATAGGGTACTATCGGAGATTTATAAATGCCTTGGCAGAAAGGACATTGCCACTAACGAACTTATTATCTTTTAGCTATCTATTTAAATGGAGCGACCCTTGTAAGGTAGCTTTCAAGGATGTGAAACATGAGCTAGTAAAAGCACTCATTTTAAAAGCACCTAAAAGAGGCGAGGTATTTTATATATTTTCAGCAGCCACCATGCATAGTATCAGCTGCTGTTTAGCCCAAATCTGGGAGGAAAAGTGGTATTATCCGATAGCTTTTGCTAGTTGAAAATTGGGCATATCAGAAATTAACTATACCTACATGGAGAAGTTGTGCCTTGCGATGGTCTTTGTGACTAAAAAATTCAGGCATTACATTCTCTATGAGAAGGTAGTTTTCTATACGAAGGCGAAAGGGCTTAGATTGCTTATGAACAAGCTGCAGCCGCCTTATCGTCTGGCAAAGTGGTTAATCACTTGCAAGAGTTCGATTATGAGATTAAGAGTAAGCCACCGAGGTTGCAGGGGATTGTGGAATGCCTTATGGATTTCGGGGAGCCGAAATAGACTTTGGCTGCCTTGATATGCTGCTATCACACATTATTTATCAACGAGAGAGACTGGAGCTTGTTTATCAAAATGAGAAAAGAGGAAAATCAGACAATAGGCTTTGAAGTTTTCCTTGATCGCAGGAATACTATATCAGTAGGGTGTTGATGATATCTATCGCTGTTGTGTGATGCCTGATGAGGTTCCTTTCATCTTGGAAGAGTGCCATGACTTTTCATGTGGAGGGCACTTCACGGGACGGTTGACGACACAGAAAGCTTTAAGAGCTGGATATTGGTGGCCGTCCATCTTCCAAGATTCCTTTGAGTATGCTAAGAGATGCGATACCTGTCAAAGGCATGACAGCAGAGAGAATAGGAAACATCTACTTACGCTTATCATGGCTATCCTTCCATTTAAGAAGTGGGGCATTGACTTTGTGGGTCCTATCACCCCGTCGTCTACTACTCAGAAGAGGTACATTATAGTAGCAACTGATTATTTTACAAAATGGTCAGAAGTGCGGACAATGAGGCAAGACAATGCAAAAGAGATTGCAAGTTTTCTTTTAGAGCAGATTATCTACCGTTTCGGTCCACCGAAGGAACTAGTGTCGACCGTGGAACCCACTTTTTGAATAAGGTGATCAAAAGCTTGATTGAAGCTTAGCAAATCAAGCATAATAAAACGACCCCTTATAATCCGCAAGCAAACGCACAAGTCGAAAGTACTAATAAGCAGCTTGTGGTGGGTATCTTATCTAAAATAGTCTCTGAGAAGAAACGAGACTGGGACAGGAAGTTGTATGTGGCAGTATGGGCATACAATACAACGTTCAAGCGAGCTACCAGCCATACTCCATTTAAATTAGTTTATGGGGAAGAGTGTGTGTTACCCCTCGAAATTGAGTTGCCAACCATATGATTTGCAATTAACCACTCTTTGGGAGATGAGTATTCACTCTTTGAACGTTTCACGACCATAGGCCACCTGGATGAACTGAAATTGCAGAGCTTATTACACCAGGAGGTAGCTAAATGTCGGATGAAGTAGTTGCAACGACCTTAAAGCAAAGAAGTATACCTTTAAAAAAGGGCAATTAGTTCTGTATTATGATGCACATAGGGAGCTATTTCCAGAAAAGCTGGAACCTAGATGGGATGGCCCCTACAAGATTGTCAGGATAGAAAAAAATAGGTCTACGGCTCTACTAGCTGATCTGCAGGGAGTAGAATTTAAAAATAAGGTTAATCTTAATAAGATTAAACCTTATTATTTCTAAGTATGTTAACACGGAGAAGTACATTGCAGGTCCATACTGGGGCTGATTTAAGACATGCAAAAGAGCTTAAAGCTGGTTGATGGGGTGGTTAATTTCTTATTTGGAGCACCCATATCTGGAGCAGAGATACCATCAGGGGAAACTTATTTGGTGGAGCAAAGAATACAAAGTGATTGAGCAAGACGACAGAATCTTTGTGTGGGAGATCAAAGTCTTTTGCCATCACTGCTTACGAGTGTTGACAAGTATCCCTATTGAGTTCAATGAAGAAGGTGGGATGGAGCCATTAGTTCATCCTCTAAACATGTTAAATTTTGACTATCATAATTACGAATAGAGGAGTTCGTGATGGTAGGTTGTGTAAACCCATTGTGGACGTACACATTATATTTTGACGGAGCGTCCAGGGGCCCTAATAAAAAAGGGAGTGTTGGAGTAGTAATCTGAGATCCCCGACGTAGAGTTACGATGAAGTTAGCTGCTTATCTCAGGGTAGGATTTACTAACAATATGGCGGAGTATAAAGCCTTGATTATGGGACTGCATATTGCCAAGCAAGGTCTTGAATCAACTAGATGGGACATACACAGTGCGGAATCCCATTCTTTATATGTATCATCGAACTGTGATGACTCTACTTGAGGAATTTGAGAGAGTGTCTTTTCAGTTGATTCCACGTTACTGGAATTAGTTTGCGGATTCACTAGCAAATCTTGCTTATTAAGAAGAGATTTTCTTAAACTATGGTCCTAGTTTGGATATTGCTATCAATAATGAGACAGGACCCGGTCACTTGTGGGGAATGTTTTCAGAGCATGCACTATATGGCAGGTGATGGTTGATATGGGTGATGCAAAGAGTAGCCGAGACCAATCTACCATTGTTATCCTAGACCTATAGGTTGATTAGACAACATGTTATGCATACGCCTCTTGCTATATATGCAGGAGGGATGGGTCATAATATTATGCATTTAGTTTAGGACAGTGAGTCCTATTTTTCCTCCTTAGAAAGGAGCTTATTCTTGTATATCTATACTATTTCGGGGAGGGATGTGTAGGTGCTATTCTGTTTTATTTCATTAGGCCAAGAGGGCCGATCAGTTTTTGTAGAGAAGTGCTTTATTTCATTAGGCCACGAGGGCCAGTTGTCTGTTTAGTACAGGTGCGGTTAATGGTCTTTTGTTTTAGTTCTGTGCTAGACAGGTTTAAAGAAGAGCTTAGAAGGAGCCTTTGTCGCGTGGGAGCTTCTCGTGGCCCTATCTAGGTGATATCTCTCCTTTATGAGTACCATGGTTTTTATGCTATAAGTGTCTGTGTACTTGTAGGGTATTTTCTTTTCTTATTGGGGACCGGCGACCAAGGCATGAAGTCCTAGGTTTAGGTTGGGTATGTCTAAGGGAGGTTTGAGTAGTCGTTGCCTCCCGTAATGACATTGCCAGGCATCGAAAGACCTATTTTAGAAAGCAGTCCTAGTGACCGTGTTCTGCTGGCCTGCTAAGCAGCCGTCCTAGGAGTTTTTGTTAGTTGTGAGGTAGTTAGAGAAGCCTGTCAGAGAAAAAATAATGATGATAGAGAGAGGAAAAACCCTGAATATCTCAAAAGAAAATAAATATATACAAAGGTGTGTAAAAAGGGGTTCTAACCCCTATAAAAATAGAAAAGAAAAGACAGGAAAATTTCTAAGCAGTTGATCATTGCCTTGCAAAGGCCTGGTAGGTTCTTGGGGACGAGTCAGCCAATGCCTTGTCTTCTTAGGGATGGCATCTTGCTGGAAAAGAAAAAAATAAGGAAGGTTGGAGCGAAAATAAATGTGAGCGTTAGAAAAGGATTAAGTGTCGCCTCGTGAGGGCTTGGTAGGTTCTTGGGTATCGAGACAGGACCTGAGGTTGATGCCCTGTTCTCCTTGGGTCACTACGTTCAGCTCCCCCCTTTTTACATGCCCGAGTATGGGAAAATAAAAACCTAAAAGAAGAAATGTGCTACAAGACAATACTTCTTGATCAGGCTATAGGAGTCCTCGCCTAGTAGGAGCTCCTGGTTGTGTTGTCCTTAGTTAGGTAGGTAGTTCAGACCACCACTTAGGGTGACTTCTTTGATAGTTCTTTTTGAGTTTGGCTGTGTTAGAGTAGTCGGTTAGTGACTAGCTTCGGACCTTCTATCAGATATGCTAGGCCTACTCCTTGTGGATTTCATGCCTTGGTTTTGTCAGGGGGTAGGGTGAGCATTGTGCTGTGTTTTAGTATGTACCTATTTTGTATAAGCTTGATGCTTCCTTTGGTTGTTTTGTGCAGATCTGTTATGGGTTTCGATGGGCTGAGTCGCCCTATCCTGTGGTCGCCAATGAGAGCGGAGTTTTGAGCCTGGAATGTGCCTAAAATTTGTCAAAAAATCAAGAATTTTGGGGAAAAATATTTAACATCGAAGGCGGCGGTTGTAGCTAGGATGATTTTAAGCACCAAGTGAAAGACGGCTTTTAAAAGGCGCCCGAGCAACACTTATGGATTTTTGATAATTTTTTCGACTACCGTATGGGATTCAGGAACTACCAGTCAATGCGGGATGTTAAACTGGATGCCCAGGATTTTTCAGAGCTCGAATCGGAGCCAGGACGGGGAAATGGCCATAAAAGGGTCAAGATTCGAAAAGGTGGACAAGTTTTGGGCCAAAAGGGGTGGTGCCCTTTGGAGGCTTTGACCCCCCTAAAATTTTATGATAAAAAGAGGAAAGAAATCGTGGATGAAGGACATGAATATGGCATGAGTACGCAGGGCGCATTTTTCGTTCCATCATCATGATTGATGATCATCAGACTGAAAGCAACCCATTTAATTGACAATGGGGCTAAACTTCTCTCTCTTTGTTGGTTCTATCGCCGCCCTTCGCATGTGCAATGGCTGTGGGAATGAAGAGAGCAGATTCTAGTCTTTCTCTCTCCTCCCTCTCTCTCTTCTCTATGGGCTATTCATGTGTGCCATCTTGATGGAGGAATCGGGGAAGGAGAATAAGGGAACCGGTGAAGGAAAATGGAGAACATGGTGAAGAAGATTGATGGAGATGTTGAAGATTGAAGTACAGCATTGGATTGAGAGCAATGGAGGCTCCGTTTGCTGATTATGCAATCATTCAAAGTGTCTCGGGTTACGTAAAAACACGGTATGACCATTTTTATGAAGAAAATGAAGGATTTTTGATAGTTTATGATGATAATTATGTTCTTATTAGATAAAAGTTTGTTTGTGGGCTATTTGCATTATGAGTAATTGCTGTTTATCAGAAAATATTGGTTTTGCAATGATTTACATGCTTTATTTAATTTCCGTAAGCCCGAAATGCAGTTTTTAAGTGGCAAAATGGAAGTTTTTCCGTTTCAGGTGGGGAAAAGGTGTTCCCATGGGGGGAATACGGAAGATAAATTGAATGTTAGTATGTTGAAGTGATTGGAAGAAAAAAAACAAAAAAATATTATATTTTATTCCCAAATAAATAAAAAAATGGAAAAAATAAGGAAAAAAAAGAAATATGTCTTGGAAAAATAAGGAAAAATATGAGAATTGTTTGTGAATGTGTGGTAGGGGCAGAGCATGAGGTTTATCCTCAGTTTGCCCTATCTCTTTGTCAAAGTTTGTGATTTATTGATTTTTCTACATCAAAACATGCTAAAATGAACCTCTACACATGTGCAACGAAAGCAATACCTAAACGTAGGGGGTTGGGAGGTTTGAATGGTGTGATTTGTGTGCTGATTGTTGCTGATTTTTTGATGCATTTCATGACATAGAGTCCGTGTGTTTTAATTAAGAGGATAGTAGCACGAGCATTGTCTCGGTGCTATCCTTTCATCGCCGCAACGGGTTAGAGAATAAGCATTGAAAGCCTAGTTGTGCACCAAGCACGTTGCTAATTTTGAAAATGATGTTTGAGCACTTTAGGACCATTCACTTTGCATGTGCATGGAACCATGGTGTCGGAGAATAAAAAACCTGGATGCATAGCACATGTTTTCAATGACAATGTCTATGTTGAGTGTGGAAAGGCATCCTAAGCTGTAGGATAGGCGTTCATTTCTTGGGGGATTATTTGGAAAGGAAACATGGTATATCTCCTGGAGACGTTCGAAATGAAGAGTGGAGTTTGTTCGTTTGTTTTATATGTTGAGCAGCACATCAAGGGGCTAATCCCTGCGATGTAGGAGAGCTGCAGTGGGGCTGTGGTGTTTCCACCGAGAGGTTGCCTCCCATGTATGTGATTATTGTGGTATTTATTGCCAATGTATATGGGTTCTCCCTCTGAGGAGTTTATAGAAAGGGAAATGTTGGACTGTAAAACTGTAAAACTATAAATGCATAGATTAGACTTTAGGGCACTTTGTCCTTTAGCAGTGGATAGACGCTCCTAGTCCGCGAGGCCGTGAGGGTGTGTTTGCCTGTTATGAGCATGAGGTCCAGCTAGTGCCATAGCCAGTGCTGGCCCATTTCAGGTCCCATCAAGCCTCTTATTTTGAAACCAACTGGCAAGCAATGTGGAGCCTCATGTATTTAAGATGTCCTTTGTGGGTCTTGGAAGTGGGATCGACTTGGTTAATCAAATGAGGCCGGATGGACCATTAGAGAAACAATTTGTCCACTTTGATCATGTGCACAAGACAAGTGGCTAGACCACAATGAGTGCACATGTTTATCACCCTTTTGTCAGAGAATTACTTACAATTGCAGTAGGTGAGTTCAAGGTGGAGAATACAAATGCACATGTTTTATTTTGGACTTTGATGAATGAAAGGTTGTAACAATGTGGATTTGAGAGTGCAAAGTTTGCAGGTTTCATGGCTGATGAGGCACAAGAAAATTGGCTTGCAATGCGTACTATTTTCAATAAAGGTAAAAGGAGTGTAATGATGTTCAAGGAACACTCATGTTCTTTTCACTGGGAAAAGAGTATGCTGGAACATACATGAGTTTGTATCAAACCACAATTTCAAGAAGAGCATAAGGATTTGTGTCGACGGTGGAGAGATGCACCAAGTGAAGTGTCAGCCGCATTAGCAAAGGACAAACTTGTTACATTTTGGAGTTTGGGACATGCGCATGAGACAAAGCTACATTCATTAGAGACATGGTTATCTTGGTGGGAGGTGTGGGGATTTCACTGGGCAAAATGGGTATTGACACAAGGGGGTGGAGATCCATTTGTACCTATGGTTAATCTCTCAGAGTCTAAGCATGCATCCATGCAAGATGCTTTGGGATACACTCAACAAGCTAGCTTGTTCTTTGCTTCAGCTCTGCAGACCTTGCCATGTCAGTCTTGCAAAGTACCCGTTATAAGGCCTACTTGATAGGAAGACATGAGGGGTCTGGCCCGAGTTTAAATCAAATTAAGAAAAGATTTATGTCCAAAGATGAAGGGGTTCAAGCAAAAAAAAATCATGTGGACCTTGCATCAACAATGTTGGAGGAACAAGATATTGTTGCTCCAGATGTTTAGAGGATAGTCCTGAAAAGTGTGATGAGCAAGAGAAGAAATATGGATGCAAAAATTATAATTGATACAAATAGCCATCGACCAGAATATGAGAATGTTACTATTCATGTTCCAAGACCAAAAGGGGGTGCTTCATGCATTCATGGGACCCCAAAAGAGAGTGAGGTTGATGTGAAAGGATGGGCTATCCGGAGAACACCACCCAAATGTCAATCTACATGCTAGGGTATTTTGGAAGGGAGAGCCAAACGCTATGGAGTGTTCATTCTTGACAAGAAGGAAGGGCCAGTGAAGGGTATTCCTCCACCTTGCTTCAAAGAACATTGACAATATAAGGATAAGGAGAGTTGGCAGATGTTCTACTTTTGTCCATCGAGTGTAATTCATTCAGCTAGAGTGGATGAGCAGATTTAGAATTCTTGTGGGCCATCTCCTCTTCTTTGGAAGGTTGCTAGAGCCACATGTTTTTCTGCGGAAGAGACAATCAAACTCATCAATGCAAGTTTTATTTTGGAGGGTGTAAATCATAGTGTTTCCACTATTCGGACAACACTATGCAATGTTTGCCCAACGAGTAGAGGTGATGGCCACATTGTAAGATGGAAGGAGAAGATAAGCAAGGCAAGCCAAGGTTGCATTAATAGAGCACTTATAATGGAAGGAGAGGTAGTGCATGAGACAATTGTTAGTCAAGCAAAGTCACACATTTTTTGGATTTCAACAACTGATTCAAAGAAGTCTGGAATCTCCTTTGCGGTTAATGTATGCGAATTTCCAAGGTGCTCTTGTCCAAAGTTTTCTTTGAGGGATCTGAAAAAATATTCGTACGTGCCATGTGAGCATATATATTTTTTGTTCATTAGGGTGTTTGGTTTGCAACCTGCAATACACAAATTTATGCACCAAGCTACAATTACAAAGTTAGAGCTTAGTCAAGCACTCTCAGGACACTGCAATATTCCTTCAACTAGTGTTATATAGAAGGAATGCATAAGGGATGTTTGGCATTTGGTTGGAATTTTTGATCCATTGCGGAAATGCAAAAATTGCAGGGAAGCAAGAAATTAGGTTTGCACCATAGATAAGTCAGTAACTTTTGAGACATCTGTAATTTCTTCTTCTAGTGTCTTATAGATGGTTATATGTTGTCATTCCTTTTTTGGTTCATTAAAATAGATTGGTATTTTGAATTATGTTTGCACTTTCTTGATTGAGAAAATATAAGTTTCTTTTGCTAATGTCAATAAGTTGTTGCTGTGTTGTTCTTGTGAGGGAGAATTCCATTACTAGGCGTGTGTATGCACTTTCTTTGAGAATCTAAAACTTTAAGATATGACCATTGTCAAAATAGCTTGCTCAGTCTCTTGCCGCTCGGTTTGGGTCCTTGCTTGGTTTTTTTGTGCTCAGTTTTTGGTAATCTTCTGAGTGGCCATTTGACATCAAATACATCATATCTGAAAAATCTTCATCAAAGGAAGCTGTGCTTGCAACTCTTTTTTTTTTTGCAGAAGCCATATCTTGCTAGAGAAATAGATTTTACTCCTAACCGTTTTGACGTGGTCTACAACTTTGCAAAAGAAAATTTTTTCAAATTCTTTATAGATTTTGAGATATTTAGCACAGACCTGGGTAGACTGGCTGTTTACTGTAGTAAAAAGTAGGTAGTTCCAAGGCACTAGTGGCTTTCATCCTAACAATGTATATGCCCTTATTCTCATGCATTTGAGCATGGTTTTGGAGTGTCAAATGATCAACTTTGGAAGGTTTTAACAAGTTGGAAATCTATCCTGAACTGTGGACGACAAGCATTTATTACTTCTTGACGCAATCTATGACATTGGATAATATCTGTGGACCATGATTATGGGTATATGTATGTTGGATGTTGTATGAATTGAAAAGAGCATTGAATGCTGAATTTTGGAGCTGAAAATCAACTGCATTGACATGATTATTGGTTGTACATGAACAATACATGAGTTATATGACATTGGTTCTTGAAGACATGGCATGTATGAATGTCGGTATGATCATGACTTGGTCTCTATATATGTCGAAAAATGTATGCTATGATTTGGGCATCTTTTGAGCTTGGATTGCTCTTGTTTTGACCATGTATTGACTGATTGCTATCAGCTAGGAATATATTTGGCATTATACTTGCTATACATGTGCTATAGTGTGCCCCAAAGGTCATGTATGGACTCCCACATATAGTGGAAAATGTCTATGATGTTTTGGGGCATGTTTGACACATAAATATATCTTTTTTGACTGAGAAAAGACTACTGGTCGTTTGCTAGTTGTGCTGATTGCAGGCTGTATGTTTCTCTATTGTCAGTAAGATTGAATGTACACAGGGTATGCAACAACTACATGCTCTATGAACTGGTTGATGTACCTATATGCTGTGCCACTTGATTGTGGATGTATTCGACATGTTTGTGGGCTGAAATATTGCAATTTCAACAATGATTTTGTTGTAGAAAATTGTCATAAAAGTTGAAGGTTGAAATTGGTTGGTAAGACATATTGGTTTGTGGGGAGTTAGGCATTGATTAAAAACTATATGCTGCAATATGGCAAATGCTCATGGCACTGATAACATCACCCAAATTGTCGATGATAAGCTTGATAATAAGAACTTCACACTATAGAAGTTCAGGATGCAAAATTTTTTGATTGGCAGAGGATACTAGGATTTATGCACGGGGAATGAAGCTGAACCTGAATTATCTGAACGGAATCCAACATAAGATTAGTGAAGAGCTCGCCAAGAGTGGTCGAAAAGAGCTAGCAAAGTACTACATTGGTTCTCTTTGTGCATTTCTGATTCAATGGCTATGCAGATTACGAGTTGTTGTTCCCTGAAAGATGCTTGGGATACACATGAAAATTATGGTAATGTTACGCATGCAAGAAAGATACAACTTAAGTATCAATTTAATAATATGTCTAGAAATGGCACGAGAATTCAAGCATACATGACACAGATAAAGACCATAGCTGACTAGCTGGCTACTATTAGGTCTAGTGTTTTAGTGGATGATATGATTGCAGTGACATTGAATGGGCTTGGCAAGGAGTACAAAGCATTTGATACTTCTATTTCTATAAGAGTAGAACCCCTTGATTGGGATGAACTGCTTGCATTACTACTACATGAAGAAGTAAAGATTGGTCTTAACACAAGTTCCAATTTGTCTCAAGGCAAAGACATTGTTCTCTACTCTATCCAGCATGGTAGAGGTGGTAGAGGCCATGGTTCTTTTCGAGGTCGAGGAGACACTCAAAATACCTATGGATAGTAGCAACAGAATTCATGGAATAGCTCAAATATATAGGGCCAGTGAGGATCTGGCAGCTTTAGAGGTAGGGGTAGATCACCTAGAGGCAAAGGTGGTGGATCCTGGCAGTCAAATGAGTAGTTAACAAGGACAAAGATTGTCATTATTGTGGCAGATATGGGCATATTACCAACGATTGTCATAAGAAGCAAGCAGACATGAAAGCAAAAGGTAGAGAACATGAAAATTATGCATCTTCTAGTAGTGCTCAGGATGATTAGGGAGACTGGTTGTTTGCTATGCATCATGTATCAAAGAATGTGCCTAAGCAAGGCAAATATGAGAAATGGTACATAGATTCAGGGGCCTCTAATCATATGACACCCCATGGAGAATGGTATTATGAGTTGGTTGCAAGTTCTCATGGATATGTGTGCACTGAGGATGATACCCATCATGATATTCATCATATAGGTGTGGTCCCATTGCTTAGCCTAACGGCAAGAAAAAACATCTACATGATGTGCTTCATGTACCATAAATCACTAAAAATCTTTTGTCGGTTGGATAGATGGCAAAAACAAATCTGCAAGTCAGATTCAATAAGGATGGATGCTTTATCGAGGAATATGGTAATGGCTGCAAATTGATTGCTAAAGGTAGAAGGGATGGTAGAATGCTGACGTTGGATGCATCTATTCCAGAATTAAAGGCAGCCATGTTTGCCCATGATGATGGAGTTCTACGCGATGTTGAAATTTAGCATAAATGTATTGGCCATGTAAATGTTCAGAAGCTGAAATATGTGCAGCAAAAAGAGGTTGTACTTGGGTTACCTAAGTTCAAATACAACGATCTTGGACATGTATGCTCTGCTTGTCAGTTCAGGAAATAAGCTAGGTCTCCTTTTATGAGACATGCTAGGAATAGTTCTCGTCCATTACACTTAGTACACTCGGATGTATGGGGTTCGTCTCATAATGCTTATTTCAGTGGTGCTCGATATTATGTCTCTTTCATTGATGATTTTAACAAATACACCTGGTAACTTGTACATTATGAAACATAAAGATGAGGTGTTTGATGCTTTTAAAGACTTAAAAAAGCATGCTAAAAATGAAGTGGGCTGTTATATATCATGTTTAATATCAGATGGAGGCGAAGAATATGTATCTAGAGAGTTTGATAAGTATCTTGCCAAATATGGTATAAAAAGGCCGCTATACACCACAACAGAATGGTGTAGCAGAGAGGAAAAATCGTGTGCTTATGGAATTATCAAGGTCAATGCTTAATGAAAAGAGTTTGCCAAATTCTTATTGGGTTGAAGTAGTGGTTCCTACTGTTTATGTGCTGATGAATAGAACTCCTACAGTCGGGATTCATGATGTAATTGTATGGGCACAAGCCTAACATTAGGCATCTTAAAGTGTTTGGATGCATTGCATAAATGCATGTTCTTGATGAAAAGAGGAAGATTTTGGATCCAAAAGCTGTCAAGAGTGTTTTTTTGGGTTATGCACAAGACAAGAAGGCTTACAGATGTTATGTGGCATCCACTCATGAGACCTTGATCAATAGAGATGTAGTTTTTGATGAGATCGCTTCATGGTATGGTAATCCTACTGCAGTGGTTTCTAATGGATCAGCTAGCACTACTAATGCTGAAAAATCTTCTTCAGCAAGTACTTCTATAAGTGGTCCTACAAGTGATGCTTTATCTATAGTTAGATCCTTGGACAAGACGACTGCATAATCGTACTCCTACATCCCCACTGACACGGATATGTCAATGAGGTGGAGATTGGATAAAGGAAAGGAAAAGATGTTTGATGATGTGACTGGTCTACTTACAATAGGATATGAGTCACCTAGCAGTGACAGTTTGGATAGTGAGTTGGGAATATCTTTAGTTATGACTCCTGGTGTAAGGCATTGTAGGTATGTGCCGCCTCATGAGAGGCAAACTCAGAGTGAACCACAGTTAAGAAGGTCTGAAAGAGTCAAAAAACTAGTTGACAGGTTGACATATAGTGAATATTCAGCTGGTCATTATGCTTACACAACTAGAGTAACAGGTTTCAAAGAACCTACGAAGTTTGATGATGCAGTTGTAGATGAGAATTGGTGTGCTACCATGGATGAAGAATATGTAGCACTGGTTGAAAATGAAACATGGGATTTGGTCAAGTTGTCTAAAGACAAAGTAACCATTGACTGCAAATGGGTCTACAAAGTAAAATGCAAGTTAGATGGTTCATTAGAATGGTATAAAGCCACGTTGATTGCAAAGAGGTATGCACAGCAGTACGGTTTAGATTATGAAGAGACTTTCAGTCCAGTTGTTGCCAAGATGGCAACATTGAGAACGATCATTGCATTGGTAGTGTCTAAGGGTTGGAAATTATGGCAAATGGATGCTAAAAATACTTTTTTGAATGGTGAATTGCTTGAAGAAGTGTATATGGAGTAGTCTGAAGGCTATGTTCATCTTGATTTTCCGACATATGTATGTAAGCTAAAAAAAGCTTTGTATGGGCTAAAACAGGCATCGAGAGCATGGAATGCTCTGATGAGTAGTGATTTATAGCAACATGGATTTTAGATAGCTCATGTAGATCACAATCTATTCACGAAGAAGACATATCATGGTTATGTTTTTCTGGTGGTTTATGTAGATGATCTTATCATCATTAGAGATGATGATCAAGGGATTGCTAAAATTAAATCATTGCTACAGGCTGAATTTAAAGTTAAAGATCTTAGAGAGCTGAAGTATTTTCTTGGGATTGAAGTTATACCTACACCGTAGGGTATATGGATGTTGCAAAAACAATATACTCATGATATGTTGCAGAAGTATGGCATGATGGAGTGTAAAGCTATGGAGACACCCTTGGATCAAAATGTCAAGCTAGCAATTGATGTTGGGACTGAAATAGAGAATGTAACTATTGTAAAGGAAGATGGTGGGCATCTTGATCTACCTTACTATCACTCGTCCTAACTTGAGTTATGCAGTGGGACTAATCAGTCAATTCATGTAGAAGCCTCCTAAGCCACATCTAGATGCAGCTAGGAGGATTATGCGGTACATGAAGAGTATTGTGGATTATGGGCTGTTTTATGAGTATGGAAAATCCCTTGACTTGACATGTTACACTGATGCTGATTGGACTGGTTGTGCCTATGAGAGGAGGTCAACTAGTGGTTATGCATTTGGTTTGGGTAGTAGTATGATCAGCTAGAGTAGTAAGAAACAACCTACCGTTGCTTTGTCTAGCATGGAAGCAAAATACATGGGTGCAACATTAGCAGCATGTGAAGCAGTTTGGTTGATGAAACTGTTGAATGACTTGGGGATATAGCTGGAAAACAAATTCAGATTGCATCCCCAAGTCTATCATGCTAGATCCAAACATATCAAGGCTCATTACTATTTCATAAGAGAAATGGTACTTGTAGGGTAGATTGACTTGTTGCATGTGAAGACCAAAGACAACTAGTAGATATCTTTACCAAATCACTTGGTAAAGAGAAGTTTATCTACTTTAGACAACTACTTGGAGTTCAACAATTAGTTTGATCTTGAGGGGGAGTGTTGAGACTTCAAGCTCAACTACTCATATGTATGTGTGTGTGACTGACGTTACCTATAGCTATGTCTAGTTGTACTCATGTGTGGGACATTAAATAAGTCAGTGTTGACCTAATCACAATTAGTCATGGTTAGTGGTAACCTAGTTGTACTATCTCTTTCATGTTAGTAGAGATTTGAATAATGAAGATGAATGAGATGAGCTGACTGCTCACTTTTTGGCTCCACTCTATCTCTCTTATCTTTGAATAGTCTAGAACGTCGGAGGGTGAAGAATTGCAAGCTCTCATTCCCCAGAGATGGAGAGCTAATGTGGAGAGACATGAATTAATAAATTTAGGGGAAAAGATGGGGCGCAAAAAAAAGCGCCTCCCCCCATCTCAATAGTTTTTGGAGCTCTTAAGCTCTTTTAGTATTGTCAAAACCTTTAACCATCAAATTAACTAGTTCAAACTTGCAAGTTCATACTTGTCCACAGGTGGTTTCAAGCTTAATGAAGGGAAAAACGACCTCAAAATTGCGATTTGACTGGATGGGGGTGGCTTTCTAGCATTGAGATGTATCATCTTGGTCTCTATCATGTGCTTTTTGGCTTTTGGATCCAGTAGTTGCTTTATAATACCAAACCTTGCAGCCATTAAATGGGGGGGTCAAATGGATTCTGATCGACAAAAGGACACTTGCGTTGGATTTTTGGCATCAAAATGCATCTAGAAATACTCTAGCTCCTTGATCTATGGTCATTTTTTTTCACCAAAAATGCTTCTTTTATGGATCTCAGGCTACTTTTGCGCTTGAAATTTGATTTTAAAATTAGTTCTCATTCGTGACCATGGGATAGGGTGACTTAGCCCATCAAACCCACAAATTGATTTGCACAAACAAAAACCATAAAGAGCATCAAGTTGCTTCAAATAAAAATACACAATAGAGCACAAACTCGACCCCCTGACAAGATCAAAGCATGAAGTCCACGAGGGATAGGCCTAGTATAGTCTCCAGAGAAGCTAGTCACCAAGCAACTGCTCCAACACAAAAAGGCTAAAAAGAACTATCAAAGGAGTCATTCTAAGTGTTGGTCTGACTTAACTACTTGACCTTGGACAACTAGACTAGGAACTCCTACTAGGTCAGGACTCATATAGCCTGGTCTATTGAAAATCATATAGCTTGTCAATTTTACCACATTATTTTTCATTCAGTACATTAAACTCTGATATGTAAAAAAGGAAAGATTTGAGCATATTATGACCTAAGGAGAACATGGCATTGGTCTCAGGTCATGTCTCGGTACCCAAGAACCTACCAAGCTCTCATAAGGTGACATAAATCATTTTCTTCTTTCGCTCACTTCTATTTTTGCTCTAACCATCCTTGTTTTTTCAGCTAAATGCTACCCTAGAAAGACAAGGCATCATCTTCGGGTCTTGATTTCGTCCCTAAGAACCTACCAAGCTTCCCAAGGCAATGAACATATGCTCTTGAAAATTTTTTCTTCCATTATTTTTTTATTTTAAGGGTTAGAACCCCTTTTTACATACCTCAGTATCTTATATATTTTAGATATATTCATTGTTTGTTCTTTTTTTTTGGCAGGCTTCTCTAACTGACCCATAACTAACAAGGATTCCTAGAAATAGTTGCCTAGTAGGCTAGTAGAATAGGGTCACTAGAACTACTCTCAAAAATAGCTCTTAGAGTGCTCAACAATGTCTTCACAAGAGACATACAATTGCTCAAACCTCCCTAGGCACACGTACTCTAACCCTAGGACTTCATGCCTTGATTGCTGGTCCCTAAACAAAGAAAATACCCCACATACATATACACATATAGCATAAAGAGAAAGGACTCGTAAAGGAAGCGTATCACCTGGAATTGGCCACAAGAAGCTTTTGCATAGCAAGATGCTCTCTCCAGGTGCTTCCTTGAATCTATTTAATGTAATATTAAAACAAAAAAACATTAACTGCACCCACACCAAACAAACAAATGGCCCTCTTGGTCTAATGTAATTAGCCATTTCACTGCAAAATAAATGGCCCTCTTGGTCTAATAAAATATAACATCAAATTCAACATGATGGGACCTGAAATGGTCCAACACTGGCTATGGCACTAGCCAGACCTCATGCTTATAACATACAAACACACCCTCATGGCCTCGCGGACCAGGAGAGTTAATCTAATGCTAAAGGACAAACTGCCCTAAAGCCTAATCTATGCGTTTATAGTTTATAGTCCAACGTTTCCTTTTTCTGTAAACTTCTCAGAGGGAGAACCCATACATATTGGCCACCATCAATGCCACGATCACATACATGGAGGCAACCTCTCGGTAGAAACACCGCGGCCCCACTGCAGCTCTCCTACATCGCAGGGATTGGCCCCTTAATGCACTGCTCAACATAAAACATACGAACACAAAGTACTCTCTTTTATATTTCTCGTATTTCCAGGAGATATACCAAGTGTCCTTACTTAACAGTCCCTTAGGAAACCGACCCTCTATCCTACGGCAAAGAATAACCTTACGCTCTCAATCATGGGTCAAAGTCCTAAGAAAACAATTGCTATGCAGTCTAGGAGCTTTTCTATTGACACCATGAACTATGCATAGTGCATAATGTGAATGGTTTAGTGCACAAACAGAAGAGAATCAACATTGTGTATTGTGCGAAACCAATCTTTTCATGATTTCCATGCTAACATTTATGTAATGAGGAAAGACACCGAGCCTTACGCTCATCCTACCTTTCCCTTTATTTTAAAACAACGTCCTATAGGCATGATGCAAC